>NC_000075.6:80882063-81182063 GCF_000001635.26 Mus musculus | reverse complement strand
ATTGAGTATTTTTGTGTCGATATTCATAAGCAACGTTGGTCTGAAGCTCTCTTTTTTGGTTGGGTCCTTGTGTGGTTTTGATATCAGAGTAGTTGTGGCTTTATAAAATGAATTAGGTGGTGTTCCTTCTGTTTCTATTTTATGGAATAGTTTGAGGAATTTCGTATCAAGTCTTCTTTTAAGGTCTGTTAGAATTTTGTACTAAATCCATCTGGCCATGGGCTTTGTTTTTTTGTTTTTGTTTTTTGTTTGTTTGTTTGTTTGTTTGTTCTTTTTGGTTGGAAGATTTTTTGGTTGGCTGGTTGGTTGGTTGGTTGGTTGGTTGGTTGGTTGGTTGTTTTTTTGGTTTTTCGAGACAGGGTTTCTCTGTATAGCCCTGGCTGTCCTGGAACTCACTCTGTAGACCAGGCTGGCCTTGAACTCAGAAATCTGCCTGCCTCTGCCTCCCAAGTGCTGGGATTAAAGGTGTGTGCCACCACTGCCCGGCTGGTTGGGAGGTTTTTAATGACTTCTATTTCCTTATGTGATATGGGCCTCTTTACCTGCTCTTGATTTAACTTTGGTATGTAGTATCTGTCTAGAAAATTATCCATTTCATCTAGAGTTTCCAGTTTGGCTGAGTATAGGCTTTTGTAGTAGGATCTGATGATTTTTTGAATTTCCTCCATTTTTATTGTTATGTCTCCCTTTTCATTTCTGATTTTGTTAATTTGGATACTGCCTCTGGGTCCTTTAATTAATTAGGCTAGGGGTTAATCTATCTTGTTGATTCTCTCAAAGAACCAGCTTTTCGTTTTGTTGATTCTTGTATTGTTCTCTTTGTTTCTATTTGGTGGATTTGGGCCCTGAGTTTTTCTATTTCCTGCTTTCTACTCCTCTTGGGTGACTTTGCTTCTTTTTTGTTCTAGAACTCTCAGGTATGATGTTAAGTTGCTAGAGTAAGATCTTTTCAGTTTTTTTACCAAGGCATTTAGTGCTATGAATTTTCCTCTGAGCACTGCTTTCATTGTGCCCATAACTTTGGGAATGATGTGTCAACATTTTCATTAAATGCCAGGAAGTCTTTATTTATTTATTTATTTATTTATTTTTATTTCTTCCCAGACCAAGTTATCCTTGAGTAAAGAGTTGTTCAGAGGGGCTAGCAAGATGGCTAAGCCGGTAAGAGCACTGAACACTCTTACTAAAGGTCCTGAGTTCAAATCCCAACAACCACATGGTGGCCTACAACCACCTGTAATGAGATCTGATGCTCTCTGCTGGCGAGTCTGAAGACAGCTACAATGTACTTATGGCCAGGCAGTGGTGGTACATGCCTGTAATCCTAGCACTTGGGAGGCAGAGGCAGGTGGATTTCTGAGTTCAAGGCTAGCCTGGTCTACAGAGTGACATCCAGGACTGCACAGAGAAACCCTACTTCAAAAAACAAACAAACAAAACCAAAAACAACAACAACAAAAAAGACTTGTTCAGTTTCCATATATATGTGGGCTTTCTGTTGTTTTTGCTAGTTTTGTTATTAAAGACCAGCCTTAAGCCATGGTGATTTGATAGGATGCATGGGATTATGTCAATATTCTTGTATAGGTTGAGGGTTGTTTTGTGACCAATTATATGGTAGATTTTGGAGAAGGTACTATGAGGTGCTAAGAAGATGTATTCTTTTGTTTTAGGGTTAAATGTTCTGTAGATATCTATTAAATCCATTTGGTTCATAACCTCTCTTTGTTTCACTGTGTCTCTGATTATTTTCTCTTTCAATGATCTGTTCATTGGTGAGAGTGGAGTGTTGAAGTATCCCACTATTATTGTGTGGGGTTCAATATGTGTTTTGAGTTTTAGTAAAGTTTCTTTTATGGATGTGGGTGCCCTTGCATTTGGGGCAGAGATGTTTATAATTGAGACTTTCTCTTGGTGGATTTTCCCTTTGATGAATATGAATTATTCCTTCTTCCTCATTATGCTTGATAACTTTTGGTTAAAAGTCTATTTTATTGGATATTAGGATGGCAACTCCAGCTTGTTTCCTGGGACCATTTGCTTGGAAGACCCTTTTGCATCCTTTTATTCTGAGATAGTTTCTGTCTTTGTTATTGAAGTGTGTTTCCTGTATGCAGCAAAATGCTGGATCTTGTTTGCATATCCAGTCTCTTAGCATATAGTAGGATTCCTTTTTCAGTGAGTGGCCACTCTTTCTGTCTGATGCTGAAACCTGAAGAAAAGCCCAGGAAAAGGTCCAAAATCCCAGTCCGAACTGCAGTTTCTACTGGACGTACTTGACTTTTGCTAGGAAAAGTAGCAAAACCAAACATCAAGCTATCCTAAGTCTGGAAATACCCTAGCTGTAATGAAGAGTTTAGTGTATACTATTTGGGAAGAGAATGGATTCCTGGCTCTGACCAGTTTCTCTCTCAAGAAGAGTTCATGGCCACACAACATCTATTCTTGACAGTTGAAAGGTTCACTTCTATTTGAAGGAATTAGCATAAAAATAAGCATTATCTACCTTAAAATAACATCAGATTTAAAATCCTTCTACCTGAGGTTCCAGAGTCCTGGTTACATTTGACTTTATTTTATTTATTTGTTTGTTTTTGTTTGTTTACACCACAAAAACTGTCCCCCAGTCCAACCCCCACAGAGTTCCTCCCTTCATTATCCTCCCATTCACCTCTGAGAGGGTGGGGCCCCACTGTGTATTCCTCCATCCTGTCACATCTAGTCTTTGCAGGATTAGGCAAATCCTCTCTCACTGAGGAATGACAAGGCAGCACTTTGCTACATATTTGCTAGGTATTTCAGTCTAGCCAATGCATGCTTTTTGATAGGTGGCTCAGACTCAGAGCTCCCAGGAGTCCAGATTATTTGACATTATTGGTCTTCCTGTGAGGTTCCTATCCCATTCAGGGCCTTCAATTCTTCCCTCATCTCTTACATAATGGTCTCTGACCTTCATCCAATGTTTGGCTTGTTTGGCTTGTTTGTTTCAGTCTGTTGCTGAGAACCTCTCAGAGACAGTTATCCTACGCTTCTGTATAATGGAGTATCATTAAGGGGCTATATTTATCTGTCTGTAAAAGATAAATATTTGAATTCAGTTGGAAATTATGCTGCTTTAATAAAGTGATGCTTGTAAGTCTTCCTCTAAGATCCATAACATCTCTAGTCCTAGGTAGTTGGCTAGGTTTCTAGTACCAGACGTGGGTTATTTTTATTGTGTGGGATTTAAGTCAAATTAGAAAACTACTGGTTATCAACAAGGTATGCATGCCACTCCTGTACCCTTAGGGTTATTGTGCCATGCTGGCCATCCAATGTGGCCCATAGTAATTCCACCTGAGCTAAGGCTAATTGTTTCCCTCTTTTCAAAGCTTGATCATTAAAGCTGAGCCTCAGGGAGGAGGCTTTCAGGTCAGAACCACCTCAGGGCCTCTGGGCTCTGTGTGTGATGTACATTAATAGGACTTAAACCTTCCACCTTTAGAGCAGTACTAAGGGCAATAGCAATACATCATCATAGCTATAGGTATACTAAAATCAAATAGGAAAGCTCATGAGGGCCTTAAAGAACCATAGGCAATTGAGAAAATGTGAGAACAAGAAAAATAATCTTTTCCAGGGAAGGAACATTGATTGGTTACCCAATAGCAAGCAGTCAACTTTAAATATATATGTGTGTGTGTATGTATGTATATATATATATATATATATATATATATATGCAAGTAACATAATGTATACAGGTGTGTGTGTGTGTGTGTGTGTGTGTGTGTGTGTGTGTGTGTTTGGTATGGTATGGTATGTGTGTACAGAATAATTAAAATATAGTACATAAATTTGAAAGAGAGTACATTTAAAAGAGAGTACCAAGTGTTATATGGGAGAATTTGGAGGAAGGAGATATAAGGTGAAAATTATGGAATTACATTAAAATCTCAAAAAATAAAAAAAAGTCAGTAGTCTTTGAATACTTTGAATAACAGTGTTATAATAGTGCATGCTTGATTGACATACAAAATGTTATCAAATCAAATGCATAATAAATGCTCATTATTTTAAGTACTTTATTCTGTGGCTACATGATAACTGTGAAGTTCCTTGTATTAATAAAATAAAACCTACATTGTTTTCATATTTGCCTGAAAAAAGTTCATTAGTATTTTTACCAAAATATTATGTTTTTATTTCTGCATTATTCAATTAATTTATATGCAGATACATATTTGGTGCTTTTACAATATTCTATGTACTACTTTAAAACAAACCATAAATTATATAATTAGTGTAAAATAAAATTATTTCTTATTTATGTTTCATTAAGTATGCATAAAGCTAAAAGTAGGCCTACCATATGACCCAGCTATACTACTCTTTGGCAAATAAAGGACTCAGCATCCTACTACAGAGATAATTGCTTAGCCGTGTTCATTCCTGTTTGTTCATAGTTGTTAGGAAACAGAAACAACCTAAATGTGTTTCAACTGATGAATAAATAATAAAAATGTGGTACACATAAAATTCTTTAATCATAAAATAAAGTGAAATCATAAAATTTGCCAGAAATTAGGTATAACTGGAAAATAATAAATAATCCAGAACAGAACAAATGTTCATCATGTATTCCTTGTTACTTGTGAATTCTAGATCTGAATCTTTAGATCTGAGTGTATAATCTGAACTAGTGCAGAAGTCATGGAAGTGATTAAGGGCCATAGAGGATACTGGGGAGAAGGAAATCTAGAAGAAAAAAATAATAGGATGCTATGAAGTGGGAAATAGGAGAAATGAGGGAGGGCTTTAAGGAAAGGGGAAGAAAGTAATACAGAAGGAGAGGAGGAAGCAAAGATGAATAACACTAAGCATGGTTACAAAATCCATGAGAAAAATATTTTATAAGCTTACTTAAAATCACATACTTATATACATATATATGTGTGTATATATGTACATGTATGTTTATTTTGTGTATATATATATATATACATATATATATATATGATGTATATGTATGTGATTTATGTGTATGTGATATACATACTTGTATATGTGTATGAGTATGCATATATGTGTGTATGTGTTTGCATGTGTATGCATATGTCTGAGAATGATGGGAGGGGTTTAAATGAAGTTGTGAGAGACAATGGTCCCTGAAATTTATATAGATTATCTAACAAAAGTTCCAGTGCCAAGCACTAGATATATTCCTTCCCTATAGTTGTCATATGAATTAGGAGCAGAAGCTCTGAGTTTCACATTAAATTTACACTTTCAATCTCCATCTTATACACTTATCCAATAACCAAATTAAAAACTCTATGACATAAGCAGAACTAGAAAGAGAGTTAGCATCTATCTTCATTAATGACCTATGTCCATTAGCTACATTCACTCCTTTCTTATCCATGGATGTATACCCTTTCTTCTTCTGTTTCTTTCATATTTTCATATGTATTCACATATTGTTAGGTAGCTTCCAAATGTGTTCATAATAAATATTTACTGACCTCTGAAGTGTATTTTACCTCCTTTGTGGTCTGTGGATGTAGTTCCAATTTTGTAACAGTTGATGGTATCCAAAGACATGTTGCTTATTTGCATCTTATATAAAGATGCAAGATTTTGATAAATTCACAATCATCCACCTCTAATAATTTTATAACCCAAGTAGTTCTCAATAGTGAAGCTCCCAAACTCTACACCTTGAGGCTTTGGTGGTCTTGATCATCAGCTGAAGTGTTCTCCCACTTATAAAAGTGAAAGATGATTTTAAGAAGCCTTGGTACCTGCAATTAAGGCCCTAAACAAATATGTCATTTAACAAATACCTAGGAAGTGTCCTGAGCTTTGGGACATTGTGATTCTCAGAAATTTATATTTAGTATAAAGTTTTTTCATGTCTATCTATCTCTAGTTTTTAATTATCCCGCTTACAACCAATAACAAAATCCTTTTGTTTGGAAAGAATTTAGCTGCAATAAAGCCTGATTTTTTATCAGTGCAACTACATCCCTTGCACCACTTCTACATGCCTACATTCAGGTGAAGGTGTACATCTGGTCTCAAGTGGATTTTTGTTAGTCATCTTCCTATTGCCATCTTTGATTCTGTATCAAGCATTGTCAAGTTCATTCTTAAAGTAGTAAATATTCTTATGTTTGAAATAGCTATCCTATCAAACTTGTTTGTCTTCTGTATCCCTTTTCTTCTACTTCCAAAGTTCATACATTTGCAGTTCACCCAACCATTCCATGTAGGTCGACTTTACCCTCTAGGTACTAACAAAATATAGTGCTTGGGCACTCACTAAAGATAGAATCCACAATGGTTTGTTTAAAGTATTGCATTCATCATTGAGCACAGTATTTCAGTTGTAGTCTAAGTGATAAAATAAGGCCTAACATACCTAGCGAGTACTGATACTGCTGTTTAAGCAGTCACAAGGAAAAAAATAGTCATATTAGGTCATGGGCAATACACTTAGTTAATACTTACTCAGTACTTGTAGTCATTTCTTCAGTCCAATGTTGTCTGCCCTGGTCTTGGCTGCAGTTCTAATGAATATATTTGAAAAATCTGGATATTGTAAGGACAGGATGAAAAGATCCATCACCTATAAACCCAAACACATTCCAAATTCATATTTACTTTTTAAATTCACCACCTCTAATTTGTGCTTCCCATATGCTCAATGATCTGGAGCCATCCACTGGAGCATAGTGGACCTAATAGAGACCAAACTCTTACAGATACCTAACACGTCTTTCCCCAGAAGCTATCAACTGCCAATAGCTACTCAACTAAAGGTGAAAGTTGATCTGAGAGGATTTTAAGAGCAAGGGTGAGGGATGGATGTAATAAAAATAGATCATGTGTGTATATTGAATCTCAAACAATTGGTAAAAATATATTTTAAAAGAATAAGAATCAAGAAAAGCTAAGAAGATCCTGGGATAAATGCAGTAACAATGGGTAGAAGGTAGATTGCATCCTATGAGAACATAGGCCCAGATCACAGGCTGCTACTGAAGCAGAATACGCAAGCTGTGCAACTTCATCTTCCACAATACAAAGAGGAGCTATTTGTAAATTTCACCTGCCTCAGGCTACATTATTGAGTATTTAGTCAGAAGATTTGTTAAAGTACACAGTATGTTCTGACCTGTACTAAGTGATGAACTAGTGTGTACTAAAGTTAGTGAACAAAAGAAATCTACTAGCTAACAAAATTATAACAGAGAAAATTGCAAGTAAATTCAAATCTTCTCAACTAATTCCATTAGTAAAAAGAATATCCCTTCTGTCTTCATAGAAGCAAACTGGGTTTTGGCATTAAAAAGTGTATTTAATCATAGTATTAAGAATTTATGATTAATATTTACCTTTCTCTGTTTTGACAGTGATATCCATGAGCCATGAAAGTTGTTTAAATCTTTGAATGCCTTAAGGATTGAATGCTTAATTTACTGCTAAGAAGCCTAAAATGATGTGATCTCCTACTTCTGAAATTATACATCTACCAACCAAACCATTTATTCTTCATCCTTTTCAGATAGGTTATCTAGACTAACATTTTCTGATTTTAAACACTTTCATAAGACAACCTAGCCAAGTAAACCTTCACTGAGAATTATATAGTATTATGTTAATGTTAGCTACCCAGTGTCTGAAGGACTATGAAACACAGAGTGAAAATCCTCTCACTCTGGAGATTAAAATACATCTAATGCTTTATAGGTCCTCAAAAGAGAATGGTGCTTCATGGTTGAAGAGAATAGAAATTTGCTCATAAATACAGTGATTGATAGGCAGAGAACAGAGCTCTCCTTTCTGCTCTTCCTTAGCTTTTGTTCCCATTGGAAGCCTAGACCCATTCCCTCTTTATACATTTTATTGTCATATGATCTTATTCTGGACAGCTAGTACTCTATGCTTCCCACTCTGTCATCTTGTCACTTTAGTGTCTGTGATAGACATTACAGAGTCCTAACATAATGAACAGCATAGCAAGGGTTGATGGGTTTTTTAGGTTTATATTTTTCAAAACCTACTTTGGGAATGATTCCAATCTTTGTTGTCAGCAGTCTAGTACACCAGCAAAACACCAAACATGAATCAACAGCAGTGGCTCAATGCATTAGAAACTGCAAAGCTTCATTAATCAGCACAAGTCCACCAAAGCAGCAAGAAGCACCCGTTGTACCACCAGAAGTCCTTTAGTCTTTAGTGCATTTCTTTTTGTTTGTTTGTTTCGTTTGGTTTTGGTTTTGGTTTTGGTTTCAGGGTTTTTTTGTTTTTTGTTTTTTGTTTTTTGTTTTTGTTTGTTTGTTTTTTGTTTTTGTTTGTTGAGACAGAGGTTCTCTGTGTAGCCCTGGCTATACTGGAACTCACTATGTAGACTAGGCTGGCCTTGAACTCAGAAATCTGTGTGCTTCTGTCTATAAGTGGTGTGATTAGAGTTATCAAAGAAAGCAAGGTAAGCCAGTGCAAGAACATCTTCAAAAGAGGCCAGCATTAGTGAATCCCCATGAAGACCAGCAAGACAAATCAATGCCAGAGCATCATTCACTGTCTGTTGGGTTATACCTATACTCTTTGAAACATCACGTGTCCTCTTGAACATGCCCTCCAGCCAAACATCACATGCCCTTTCACCAGGCAGCTTCCAGGAAAACACCAAGTGTCTGTTCTCAGTAAAGCATCCTCTCATAAGGCAGCTTCCAGAAAAACATCACATGGCACAGTTGAATTTCCAAAGAAACCAGAAATTTCCACTTCAGATTCTTTATTCAGAAAGTTGATGTTTGATGATTGATTTCACCTATCAGTCTACCTATGGTATGTAATGCACAATACCAGTTAATTTTATTTCTGAAATAATTGTGGGGATATTTCAAGAAGCCATGCAATTGGATCCATGTAATGAGTCAGGCAGTTTGTCTTCCTTCAAGTTGATGGTCACCATCATTCCACCACTTGAACAGAGGGAATAAGTGTTGAGAATAAGTGTGAGTGTTTAAAGCTGAGATCTCAGCCTTCCCTAGCTTTAGACTAGGAACTACAAACTCCTTCAGCCCTCCTGCTTCACAGGCCTCAAACTTGGACTGATATCATATGATCAGCTTTGTAGTATTTCATGGGGCATTGGTGGGACTTATAAACCTCCATAATATGCCACATTTGCTGTACAATAAATTTCTCTCTCTCTTTCTCTCTCTCTCTCTCTCTCTCTCTCTCTCTCTCTCTCTCTCTCTCTCTCTCTCTCACACACACACACACACACACACACACACACACACACACACTCACACTTTTGGACTTTTCCATAATATTCAGTATTTGCTTGTTGATGAAATTTCTTTACACTCTCTGAGCAGTCTAGACTGAGGATGTATCTTGCAGGAATTCAAGCTCTTTCGGGTGACAATATTTTCATAGATTTTTAATGGGTGTATGAATGTTCAAATCATTCACTTAAATTTATGAGCAAGAATATTAGAATTCCTCCCTTTCCTTCAAATTTTTCCCTTAGGTGACTTCACAACAATTACAGAAATCAAAGTGTAAATAGGGTGGTTGTCTGACACTTTCTTGTACAGGGAATTTGATTCAGTCTGTTTCCAAGGCTTGAATAAATTAGGGTTTATGGTTTGAGAAAGAAAATTTCTTTAAAGGTACTTATCATTGTCCTCATTTCCCTTGGTGGAGTTAAAAAGAAAGTTTCAAAATTTCAGTGATATTCTGGAACTGCAAATTAATTATTTGGGTCATAAAAAGTCAAAAGGCAAATTTCTATGCAAATATATGCCTATTGAATGTCATTTAAAACTTAAGGATTTGGTATATAAGAGAAATATTATAGATGTGAACATGCTTAAAGTATATTACTTAATATAATTATTTTAAGATCCATTCATTGAAAGCTTCTTAATATATTTCCTAAACATTTACAATCCATTTCAAAATTAGAAGACATAGGATGAAATAAATTGAGGTATATGAGGACAGACCTGGAGCTGATACTAGGCATGTAAAAGCAAAAATTCAGACTAGAAAACAAATGTGGTATAGAAACACAGAGAAACTGGTATTTGCAATTTAGACGCATTCAGAACACAAATTGAATTTTTTCTTTTCTTATATATATTTTTTATTATGTATTTTCCTCAATTACATTTCCAATGCTATCCCAAAAGTCCCCCATACCCTCCCCCCAACTCCCCTACCCACCCATTCCCACTTTTTTGGCCCTGGCATTCCCCTGTACTGGGGCATATAAAGTTTGCGTGTCCAGTGGGCATCTCTTTCCAGTGATTACCTACTAGGCCATCTTTTGATACTTATGCAACTAGAGTCAAGAGCTCCAGGGTACTGGTTAGTTCATAGTGTTGTTGCACCTACAGGGTTGCAGATCTCTTTAGCTCCTTGGATACTTTCTCTAGCTCCTCCATTGGGGGCAAAATGTCCACACTTTGGTCTTCGTTCTTCTTCAGTTTCATGTGTTTTACAAATTGTCTCTTATATCTCGGGTATACTAAGTTTCTGGGCTAATATCCACTTATCAGTGAGTACATATCATTTGAGTTCTTTTGTGATTGTGTTACCTCACTCAGGATGATGCCCTCCAGGTCCAACCATTTGCCTAGGAATTTCACAAATTCATTCTTTTTAATAGCTGAGTAGTACTCCATTGTGTAAATGTACCACATTTTCTGTATCCATTCCTCTGTTGAGGGGCATTTGGGTTCTTTCCAGCTTCTGGCTATTATAAATAAGGCTGCTATGAACATAGTGGAGCGTGTGTCCTTCTTACTGGTTGGGACATCTTCTGGATATATACCCAGGAGAGGTATTATGGGATCCTCTGGTAGTACTATGTCCAATTTTTGAGGAACTGCCAGACTGATTTCCAGAGAGGTTGTACAAGCTTGCAATCCCACCACAAATAGAGTACAATTAGAAAATGAGTGGAGAAAGAATAATTGTAAAAATCATATACCAAGTCTACAATCATTCTTTTAGTGACATAACCAATTCTTGCTCTTTCACACAACATTCCTCTCTATAATTTCATAGCTATGTAAGTATATGGATGCATGAGATATATGTATGCAAATCTCACAAATCTGAAATGTATAATAAGTACTTCTTAATATTGGTAACTGTGTGTCCCTATTCATCTTTTAACTAGAGTACAAAAATTTTGAATGTGAGAATACTGATTACTACTAACTTATTCATTCCTTGTGGAATGATGTCTATGATGCTTATGAGAGGAAATTAAACAGCTATGTTCACCTGTACATTGTCAGTCATTGAAATCCTCAAGAAGACAACTTGTTATAGAGTGTTATAACCTTGGGGTAACTAATAGATGACAGCAATATGTTCACATGACAGTATTTCCTCAACTTGATTTCCTTGCATAATTGTTGACCTCATTTGTCACCAAGAATTCAAACCTCCTTGGCATTCTTAATTACTTAGGATTTTAAATACTACTGAATCATGGGCCTCCTAATTGTGGAATTCTACAATACTCTACTACTTGAGTTGTCTAAGTTAAGCAAAATTGAAGTGGCTGTTGATGGGTTCAAATCTTCTCATGACTTCTTTGAAGTGCTATTTTGTTCTATCACAGTATGTTCAATGGATATGGTCTGTTATATTTATTATTTCTCATTGACCCATTTTACATACACTAATTTTTTACTAGGAGGCATGCTGCTTTAGGGAACCCCATGATCATACACCTCAATGAATCACCCCTATAACATTCTCTAAAATGTATGGTATTTCCCATTTCTGCCATTGCTCTAAAATGACTTCACTCCTTCTCCAACTCTGCTTTTGTTTACACTCCTGTGCTTTCAGTAACACCTTGACCTTTCCTCAGCAATTGGTACTCCATTTTGACAATTAATCACTATGCTTGGTGGCTTTTGGTTAATTGTCTCAATTGCTTTTTCCATTGTAACAATCCTATTGCTGCCATGGTCAGCATGTATAATGACTGTTTCATTTAGAAGTAATTTCCTAGTTTGGATCAAAGGCCTGACAATTACTTTCACTAAATACATTTCTCATGTGCTATCACAGCCAATTAATCTACTCCAAGAATTTTTATTTTGTTTATTATCCTTAAGTGTCTATCTATTTGAGATGGTTCAATGGGTGCTATTCATCAAAAGAATGATGATTCAACCTTTAAGTTTTCAAAGTAATGTTAAGACAACACAATATATATAGTAACTAATGTATATTATACTTTTAACTAAGCTCTATTTGTTGATAATATGCCAAGAGTTCATGTCATTGCAATGAAAAGCTGTTTTTGATTCTTGATTTCTTTATTTGCTTTTTCTTTTGAGACAAAGAATCGGGATGGAAGCCAGATTTGCTTAGGATTTGTGATTCTCCTGCCTCAGTTATTGAGGTACTGAGTCTATAGGCTTGCACCATAAATGAGCCAGTTCAGAGTTTTAAAAATAGAAATATATTTAAGAAATCTTGAACTTGTTAGACTATCCTTGTCACATATAAATTGCATAATAAACCTGTCTATCTCATAAAAACCTCCCTGTATCCTTGAAATAATTTTTGATAACATAGGTAATTTCTGAAATGTATTAATTTCATGTCATTGTTGCAAATCAATCAGTTGTGAAAGTCAGAATTCATTGTTTACTTTGAATAACAATTCTATGCCTTAGGTCTTTATGCTTAATCTTATGTCGGGATACAATGATTTGAATGTGATAGCTTTATAGGAAAATTTAAAATCAGGAATACAAGAAATTCAATATTGTCATTGTGTAAAGATTTACTTGATAATTCTAATATTTTATTTTGTTATGAATTTTAGACTCATCTGTCAATTTCAGAGAAAAGGAGTTGGAAATTTCAATAGGATTTCTGTTAATTCTGTAGGTCATCTAAAGAGTATATTTATCTGTGTACAGCACTTCTGATTCTCAACCATGAGGTACTAGGGTGTTTACTCAGACATAATTTCCTTAGAATTTGTGGGAATTAATGCTCAAAGCATGTCTGAAGAATATATAGATTGCATTATTTTGGTATATTTTCAAATGAGTTTTTTTTTTAAATTGGATTTTTTTTTACTTACATTTCAAATGTTATCCCCTTTCCCAGGTTCTCCCCAACCCCTGGAAACAGCCTATCTCATTCTCCCTCCCCCTGCTTCTCTGAGGATATTCCCCCACCCTGTCACATACTCCTGGCTCCCCATCCTGGCATTCTTCTACTCTGGGGCAACAAGTCTTCACGGGACCAAGGGCCTCTCCTCCCACTGATGCCCAACAAAACCATTCTCTGCTACGTATGTGGCTGTAGCCATTGGTCCCTCCATGTGTACTCATTGGTGGTTTAGTCACTGTGAGCTCAGTTGGGGTGGGGGTAGGGGTCCTGGTTGGTTCATATTGTTGTTCTACCTATGGGGTTGCAAACCCCTTCAGCTCTTTCAGTCTTTTCTCTAACTCCTCCATCTTCTTTCAACAAACCTAAAAGAAGATATCCACACAAACACAATTCCTCATCCAACAACAAATTATAAAAGAAAGTAAACAAAAATCACTTTTCCTTAATGTCTCTTAACATCAATGAATTCAATTGTCCAGTAAAAAGACAGACTAACAGAATAGATACATAAACAGGACCAAGAATTTTGCTGCATACAGGAAAGGCACCTCAGTGACAAAGACATACACTACCTCAGAGTAAAAGACTAGAAAACAATGTTCCAAGCAAATGGTCCCAAGAAACAAGCTGGAGTAGGCATTCTAATATCAAATAAAACCAACTACTCAGCTATTAAAAACAATGAATTTATGAAATTCTTGGACAAATGGATGTATCTGACAATATCATCCTTAGTGAGGTAACTCAATCACAAAAGAAGTCACTTGATATGTACTCACTGATAAGTGGATATTAACCCAGAAACATAGAACACCCAAGATACAATTTGCAAAACACAAGAAAATCAAGAAGAAGGAAGACCAAAGTGTGAATCCTTCATTCCTCCTTAGAATAGGGAACAAAATACTCATGGAAGGAGGTACAGAGACAAAGTTTGGAGCTAAGACGAAAGGATGGACCATCCAGAGACTACCCCACCCGGGAACCCATCCCATAATCAGCCACCAAACCCAGACACTATTGCATATGCCAGCAAGATTTTGCTAAAAGGACCCTGATATAGCTGTCTCGTGTGAGTCTATGCCAATGCCTGGCAAATACAGAAGTGGATGCTCACCATCATCTACAGGAACACAGGGACCCCACTGGAGGAGGTAGAGAAAGTACCCAAGGAGCTGAAGGGGTCTGCAACCAGATAGGTGGAACAACAATATGAGCTAACCAGTACCCCCAGAGTTTGTGTCTCTAGCTGCATATGTAGCAGAAGATAGCCTAGTCAGCCATTATTAGGAAGAGAGGCCCCTTGGTCTTGCAAACTTTATATGTCCCAGTACAGGGGAATGCCAGGGCCAAGAAGTGTGAGTGGGTGGGTAGAGGAGCAGGGCAGGAGGAGGGTATAGGGAACTTTCAGGATAGCATTTGAAATGTAAATAAAGAAAATATCTAATAAAAAAGGCTAAAAAAAATCAACTTTCAACCAAAAGATAACATAAACTGAGGAAAGACACGTCATACTCATCAAAAGAAAAATCTACCAAGATGAGCTCTCAATTCTGAATATCTATGCTCCAAATGCAGTGGCACCCACATTCATAAAAGAAACTTTAATAAAGCTCAAATCACACATTGAGCCTCGTACAATAATAGTAGGAGACTTCAATATCACACTCGCAGCAATGGAAAGATTGTGGAAACAGAAACTAAACACAGATGCAGTGAAACTAACAGAAGTTATGAACCAAATGGAATTAAGAGATAACTATAGGACATTTCACCCTAAAACAAAAGAATATACCTTCTTCTCACCACCTCATGGTACCTTCTCCAAAACTGACTATATAATTGGACACAAACAGGCCTCAACAGATACAAGACTATTGAAATCATCCCATGCATCCTGTCAGATTACCACATGTAGGGCAATGGGCTGTGCACAGACAGCCTGGTCTCCAGTCAAGCTGAGGTCTTGAACCCTGGTAGGACCAGGTGGTTGGTAATTTCCACCTACCTGGGGCAGAAGGCGTCGATCACGTCTCCTGAACCTCTGGCTACTGTCGAAGTTACTGCCCCCACAGCCCCCACAAGAGAGGCATGTGGCTTGGGACTTAGACAATGTCCCAAGCTTCTGGCCTTCTGGCTAGACACCTCCCCACAGTTATATAACAACAGCAAGATAACAAGCCCATGATAAGAGAGGCTGTTTGGCCCCTCCTTGCTCTCTAAGCTTTTACCTCTCCCTCTCCCTCTCCCTCTCCCTCTCCCTCTCCCTCTCCCTCTCCCTCTCCCTCTCCCTCTCCCTCTCCCTCTCCCTCTCCCTCTCCCTCTCCCTCTCCCTCTCCCTCTTCCTCTCCCTCTCCCTCTCCCCCCCTCTCTCTCTCATTGTCTCTCTCTCTCTAGCTTTTATCTTCTTATTCTCTAGCTCTCTTTTCTCTCTTTCCCTTCTCCCCTTTCTCTATGTAGCCATGGCCCATTTCTCTCTCTTTCCACCTTCTCTCTTTCCCCCTGCCTTTCTGCAATAAAGCTCTAAAACCATAGACTGTCTCTGTTCATCAAGGCCCAGATTAAGGACTCTTGCCTGCATGGGAACCACCCAGTACCCCCCTCCTCCTCTCGTCTCTTCCTGTATCTCCAGGGCCTAGTGCCGCACCAGGGCCCATATTCTGTTCTCAGCTCCTCTGCCATATCCAGCGTGGGATGCCGGAGACTGAGAACCTGGTACCTGGGGCTCCTTGTCCACCATCTGTCAAGTGGTATGTGTTTTATCTAAGTATATCAACACAAATTTTACATTTCAATTACATGCTTCATAATTTTGAGGTGTAAAATACACATTCAAATTATAATGCAGTGTTTCTAAAACTTTGTGCTCCTTCACAAACCAGTATTGGCTATTGCACATTTATTGCTGCTGTGTTTTTCTTTTTCATTTTTGGGTTTGTTTGTTTGTTTGTTTTGTTTACTGCCATAGGGTTTTTTTTTCCGTAATAACTTTCCCAGTTAT
This sequence comes from Mus musculus, assembly GCF_000001635.26. Lineage (NCBI taxonomy): Eukaryota > Metazoa > Chordata > Mammalia > Rodentia > Muridae > Mus > Mus musculus. The sequence continues at coordinate 81,165,904 of NC_000075.6, read as the reverse complement.
GTAAAGAACTGATACGTTTTTTTTCTGTGTGTAACCCAAGAGCCTTGCTTGCTCACTTTGGTAGTGGGCTAGATATTGGAAAAATTTATTTGTTAATTCTTGAAGGCAGAAAGTTTCTTTATTGAAGGAGTCTATGAGTGTGTTGCAAAAGCTTTCCTTTTTCTTAAACAGGTAGCATAATTCCCTACTCCTTGGTGTTCAGTGCTTTCAAGCTAACATGTGAGTAATCAAAATTTTTCATGTCGTTCTTAAGCAGATACACAGCCATGGTTACATGTATGATTTTTTTAAGTTTCCAATAAAATTCAGAACATTTGAAAACTCACTTGAGAAATATATTTATCAAATATTTGCTTTTAGTTGATTAATTAAAAAATAGTCTTACTAGTTACAATAGAACTGTGAGCACTGTCAATTTTAAGGAATTTCCTCTTACCCTTTTCAATGAACACCCCAGATTCACTCTGTTTGTGCAAGGTATGTTTTAAATCATGTCAAATAACTCCTAAGAGTGAAGTTTTTAATCAAACTTCCAGACAGACTCAAAAGTGACAACTCTCTGTAGGTTAGGCTTTAGTAAATCCTAAATTCACTTGGCTCCTGTAACACCTAGTAGATAGTTGCACTTGGCAGCTACAGTATTTATAAGGTTGTTGGTTTTTAAATCTCTGAAAAGTAATGGGTAAAATCAAAACAAGTTAAAACAGTACAAACTTACAGTCTTTCTGACCCTTTACCTTTACTGAATCATTACCTTTTATGATTTTTTTCAGTACTTGGGTCAATTCTAAGAATTCTTCATTTTGTAATTTTATTATAAAAGCAATAATTATGGAAAGTTTTACTAATGTTCTTCTATATGTTTTACAAGATGAGTCCAATTTAAAGAATAGTACTTTGATGTTTCTTATGTTCTTTGGCCTCCAAACTATTTTTGTATATAACCAAAATACCATAATAAATTCCTACTTCTATTAAACCAATGTCAAATAATGAAATTGTAGAGTCAAATAATTTACTTAAATATCTTAATATTCTGAATCCTACTGATCATACAGCTTGTTTATAATTAAGAAATATGTTTCAACATCTTTTAATCTATTAATATTTTTAGTTATTTTCAAATGTTTATAATTATGTATTTTATCAAAATAAAGTTATGTCTGGTATACTCTCTGAATAGCTAGAGAAAAGAAAATATCTACCATAAAAGAATTTTATTTAATGACCTAGACATACTAATATCTATAAGTAATATCCTTTGATAAGCTATTACATGAGATTAGATCAGTCAGTATATATTATTTCATGAATGACTGAATGAGTGAATCAATAGAAAATGTACATAAACAAATCCTAGATTCTGTTATAGATAGTCACTTTTAGTTTTTTGTTATTCTACAATAGTTCTTAATTTCATTCTTTGTATAAATAAATATATATACTAAATTACTGATGCATAAATGAAACTATTGAGTGCTCAAATTGAAAAATTCACTGATTAATTCCCATACATTTAAGCACTTTTATTTCTTAAGACACAGCTAGAAAATTATTAGTATTGAAATAATCTTAGATAAATTATTTTCTGATATGTTTATCCTGTAAATAAAGTAGGTAGTCTACTAAACACCTTGACTTTTACATTTATATTTAATTCATATTAACAATAATCAAAGTTTTTGCTTACTAGTAAAGAACTTTGTAATCTTCCTCTTCAAATAGAGTAGCCATTTTATTTTTTGTTCATAAGTATTTGTGTAGAATGCCTATCTGGAAAAAAATTAAATACCTGAAAATAGAATCACTTGAATCAAAAATAATCTATGACCAGATAGCATGAAAAACAATCTTGATTCTGTCTGCAAAACACACTGTAGTTTATTTATTACTGTTATAAAATTCTTTTTCAGAAAATTTGACATTTCTCTCAGATACAACAAAGTGATTTAAATATTAGAAGGCTCTAGTATACGCCCTTCCCCAATCTTTGAAAAATTAAAGTATATAGATGCAGCTTAGATTGGGGTAGTGATAAAATAACTTAAATTATTATTTGAGGAATGGGAATCATATCAAGTTGTATTTATTGAAACACATTTTCAATTAGAAATTTTCTTAAGGTCATTCAACTCCTTTTATCAAAGCATTTGTTAAATTTTGTTTAGCATGTAATGGGAAAGAGATTAGACCACATATTTATTTATCTTCCCTCAAGATGGCTATTTTTTTTTTAGAAAACACTTTATAGTAGTTTCATAGATGTATTTATGTAGATAGCCAGTCCCCACATCAGGACACAGGTACAGATTTCTCCTGTCCTCCACATTTGAGCAGAATGTACACTGAGAACTGATTTTTTCAGTCACTACTTCATTTAATTTCTTCCTAAACTTTGTCATTGTTTGTTACACAAGAAGGGAAGTAGGAATATTGCCAGAGAACCAACTCTACATGACACATAGACAAGTGAAAGGATGGCTGATGAGTCATAGCACAACTACAAGACGACTCTACCTAGAGGACCAGCTATACCATTCCAGGGCATATACCCAGAAGATGCTCCAACATGTAATACGGACCCAAGGTCCCTTATGTTCATAGCAGGCTTGTTTATAATAGTCAGAAGCTGGAAAGAACCCAGATGTCCCTCAATAGAGGAATGGATACAGACAATGTGGTACATTTATACATTGGAGTACTACTCGGCTATTAAAAACGTTAATTTCAAGAAATTCTTAGGCAAATTGATGGAACTTGAAAATATCATCCTGAGTGAGGGAACCCAATCACAAAAAAAAAAAACAAAAAACAAAAAAAAACAAACAAACAAACAAACAAACAAAAAACCACCCATGGTACGCACTCACTGATAAGTGGAAATTAGCCCAGAAGCTCAAGAATACCCAAGATACAATTTATAGACCACATGAAACTGAAGAAGAAGGAAGACCAAACTGTGGATACTTCAGTCCTTCTTAGAAGGGGGAACAAAATACTCATTACAGGAGATGCAGCGACAGTGTGGAGCAGAGTCTAAAGGAAAGGCCATCCAGAGACTTCCCCACATGGGGATCCATCTCATATACAGTCACCAAAACAAGGCACTACTGTGGATGCCAACAAGTGCTTGCTGACAGGAACCCAATATCACTGTCTCCTGAGAGGCTCTGCCAGTACCTGACAAATACAGAAGTGGATGATCTCAGCCAAACATTGTACTGAGCACAGGGTCTCCAATAGAGGAGCTAGAAAAATAACTCAAGAAGCTGAAGGGGTTTGCAGCCCCATAGGAGGAACAATAATATAAACCAACCATAACCTCACCAGAGCTCCCAGGGACTAAACCACCAACCAGAGAGTAGACATGGAGGGACCCATAGCTCCAGTCGAATATGTACCAGAGGATGGCCTTGTAGGTCATCAATGAAAGGAGAGGCCCTTGGTCCTTGGAAGGCTTGATGATGCCCTAGTGTAGGGGAATGCCAGGACAGGGAAGCAAGAGTGGGTGGGTTGGTGAGCAGGGGGAATTGGGAGAAGATAGGGCATTTTCACAGGGGAAACCAGGAAAGAGGATAACATTTGAAATGTAAAGACAAAAAATATCTAAAAAAAAAAAATTTAAAAAGCAAATTTTACAAAAACTAACAACAACAACAAAAAGAATCTGAAAACAACCAAAAACAGACAATGCAGTTTTGATATGCATTATACTGCATTAATAGACTGCTTTTATTTGCATTATTATATTAATACTATTCTGATTCATATGCATGAAGCTATCTTTTCATTGATTTAATTATTCTTCAGTTTCTTTTTCTTTCTTTTTTTGGTTTTTTTGTTTGTTTGTTTTTGAGACAGGGTTTCTCTGTATTGCCCTGGTTGTCCTGGAACTCACTCTGTAGACCAGGCTGGCCTTGAACTCAGAAATCTGCCTGTCTCTGCCTCCCAAGTTCTGAGATTAAAGGCATATATGCCACCTCTGCTTGGCACAGAGCGTTTTTTGTTTGTTTGTTTGTTTTTCGGGTTTCTTTGGCTTCTTTCTTTCTTTCTTTTTTCTTTTCTTTTCTTTTCTTTTCTTTTCTTTTTTTTCAAGACAGTGTTTCTCTGTGTAGCCCTGGCTGTCCTGGAACTCACTCTGTAGACCAGTCTGACCTCAAACTCAGAAATCCTCCTGCCTCTGCATCCCAAGTGCTGGAATTAAAAGCATACACCACCACTGCCCGGCTTATTCTTCAGTTTCTTAAATAATGCATTATAATTTTTAGTATTCAGTTCATGTTTTCATATTATTTATATTTTTTAAACATTTATTCTTTCATATTTTATTTCGATGATGCTATACATCATTTTATTAACCCACTTTATATCTCATTCCTTGGTACTCTACAGCAACACACTGATTTCCGCCTTGATAATGTATCATGCTAAAGTGGTTGAATTTATTAACGCTAGTAGCTTTGTAGTCAAGAGGATTCTTTTGAATTTTCTCAAAATGTGATCATGGATTCTACAAATACAGATAACTTGATATCTTCCTGGGGGTGGAGTGGGGAGGAAGTATATCACTCCAAAGTCCCATGGCAAAATGATCAGATGAGATATACTTTAACAAATGACAACACAATTTAAATATTTGTCTACACTGACAATGATTTATGTACTAGTTATTATAGCATATAAACATAGAAGGATTAGATAAATTATAAGCCTAGGCATACTAAGATTTATTTCCAAACATCTCTATTTGGATTAAAAACATTTGAGTAATTTATAGTTAAATCAAATAAACTTCCTATAAGTAGATTTCAAAATAGCACATTTTTATTTGAAAATTCTGAGGAATTCATTAAAACTCAGCTGTAGGAACTCAAACCAATTATCACAAAACTCACTCAAAATCAATGAATGATAAAACACAAGAAAAAACAAAAAGATTCTGAAAATGAAACATAATGAAGGAACTCCTAATATTCTATAGCAGTTTGGTTAATATTTCCTGATGTAAAAATTATATTTTAGCAGTCTAAGACAGTGAAATGGTATTGCTTTTCATGTTCAGTGTTGATGTGCCTGCTATTTGGAGATTGCTGGTAATTTGTCAATGAAGTTTCTGTCAGCTCTCAAATATGATATCAAAGTCTCCCTAACATAAACATAAAAAAACGCTAGAGAGCAGGGCATGTGCATGCCCTCTTCTATGAAAGTAAATATAATTTAGTTGCATTTGATTGACATTTATTGATAATCTTCACTGACACTGCTGTTTTCTTCACATTGGAATTAGAAAGCTTTCATATCCACATTCCACTGAAAAAAGGAAATAAAGAAACGACAATTAGTGCCATTAGATGTATCGTAAACACAGACATCCACACATACACCCATCCACATGCACACACATGCACATATGCAAGTATGCACACACATACTGTATTTAACCTTGTATCAGTGTATATAACAATATTATTTACAGGAAGTCATGAGTATGAGAGGGAGTAAAGAATATATGGGAACAATTGGAGGAAGGAAAATGAAAGGTAAAATATATAAAAACTCAATAGCAGGGGTCTGCTGCTTCTGTCCATCGGTTGAGTACCCATATCTGCATCTGACTCCTTCAGCTGATTGTTGGGTCTTTCGGAGGGCAGTCATGATAGGGCCCTTTTTGTGAGTGCTCCATAGTCACAGTAATAGTGTCAGGCCTTGGGACCTTCCACTGAGCTGGATCCCACTTTGGGCCTGTCACTGAACCTTCTTTTCCTCAGGCTTCTCTCCATTTCCATCCCTGTAATTCTTTTCAGACAGGAACAATTATGGGTCAGAGTTATAACTGTGGGACGGCAACCCCATCCCTCACTTGATGTCCTGTCTTCCTGCTGGAGGTGGGTTCTTGATTTAGGAAAGGCTGAAAAAAGCTGAGGAGAAGGGCGAGCCTGTATGAGGATCAGCAGTCTCAATTAATCTGGACCCCCGAGATCTCTCAAAAACTGGCCCACCAAAAAGGCAGCATACACCAGCTCCCCACATACAGTAGAGGGCTGCAGGGTCTGTGTTCATTCAGAGATGATGCACCTAACCCTCAAGATACTGGAGGTCCCAGAGAATTTAGAGGTCAGGTGGGGTGGGGGGTGGGGACATCCATGTGGAGATAGGTGGGTGAGGAGGAGGTATGGGATGTGGAACACTTGAAGGGTGGACGGGCAGGAATAAAATATGGAGTGCAAAAAAATAAATTAATTAAAATTAAAAAGTAAAAAATATATAAAACTCATATCTAAAAATCTTAAAAAAATAAATTAAGATATTAAAAATAAAATAGAGCTATTTAAAAGCAAGTTCTGGAAGCCAATGGAGACAAGCTTGCCTAGTATGATTTTTGAAATAGATGATGATCAGAAATTTCCTAGAGACTAATAAAAAAATTCTCAGTGGTTTAAAACCCCTACCTTTTGATAATAGTGTCTAAATGTGTTGGTAGTGTCACTCTCTGTTTTGCAGTGACATGCTTCACCACTTCCACACCCATGGAATTCTCAAACATTCTTTATAATGGGCTGATAGATGTAGCTTGCCCAAAGTTGCCATGGCAATGGTGGTGGTAGATAATTGTCTTCATGAGGCAATTCAGTTTATAAGATATTATGAATCTAGTTATATTATGGTGGGATTCCTGTCCTTAAAGGAAGCACATCAGAATCAAAAGAACTCTATGATGACAGCTACTCGCGAGACTAATTCGTTGGCTTCACTAAAAACCAAATTTGGCTTTCTAACTCCACTTCTATGAAAGGTAAATGAATAAGACACTATTTCTACGCTAAATTTAATAGTAGACATTCTGACTATAATAACCATGAATTTACCAAGAAAGTGCCAGTAATCAGAATACTACCAAAATAAAAATTAGATTAAGTTTAAATCACAGAACTCTGGGCATTTGCTCTGTAACTCCTGGTTTAAAAACTTTCAAGATTCTCCCACCCAGAAACTCATGATGAACTTCAGGTGCATCAGGCTGTGTGGACTGGATGTTCTGCCAATCATACAATGATCTATCTTAATGATAGAGTCAGTTGTACAACTGCAATATCAGCCAACATCTACTTGCAATTGCCTGAATGACTAAGAAACAAAGCACCTACAGGAACCCAGAAAACACAAAGATCTAAGAATGCTATGATAGGGCTGGTATTGGGGGACTTTTTGTTGCATACAAAGGGTTTAAGCATCTTGAATCCTGTCATTGCTGCTGATATGTTAGAGCACTTAGCTACTCTCTCTTGTTTTCTGACTCTATGACTAAAGGCATAAAAATGGCAACACTTCTGGGGAAAAAAACTAAAGCTTTAAAACAGAAAATCTGATACTTAGGCAATAAATGAAGATTTATTAATAAAGTAATTTACCACAAGCAAAATCAACAGAGCACCAAAATAGAACACCCAGTCTAGAAGCAGAACAAAAATCATTTTGTAATTGGCCGCTCACAGATATTGAAACAGAAAGGCAGCTGGTAGGTTAAATGATTTATAAACTGGAGGAACAGCTTGACCAGCAATTTAGAGAATCAAAATGAAGGAAGGCCAGATGCATCATCCCTTCTGGATGTAGAAGCCATGTCCTTGATTCAAATATGTAAATTAGGAAGGAAAAAAATAAATAAAAAGAAAAGCACAGTTGGGTTTAGTTATCATCTTCAAATAGAAAATTATGGGTTAACTAGGTCATAAAATCACAAAGGACATGATTCTGGCTTCTGAAATTTTAAATTCATTCAAGCAGCAAAATAAAAATCTAGAAATATTACCTTAAAGAATGAGAAACTTGGAAAAATATATGGTAATATATGGCAGACTATTTTCCTAACTTGAAATGTACATATACAAATTAATAATAAAAACCATAGACATCAATAGAAAAATGAGGACGTTAAAAGAACATTTTCTCAAATAGAAAGTGGAAATGAAACAGAAGGAAAATTATTCTCAATTTCATTTATAAATAAAAATAATATGAAGAAATTTTCAAATAGAAATTTTTGTTATAGCAGCTTGAATTTAGAAAGCAAACAGCATGCAGTGCCTTCCCTCAAGATCACTATAACAACAAAATTAGTTGCACAACTGTAAATTTCTTTTGTGCTGTCCTGAAATTTGATATACTGCTATTTATTCATCTTTGCCATCATATATTACAAGAAAATTGATTATTGATAAATTATCAATTCCTCTTTAGTGTAAATTTCAAGGTATGCTCACAGGACTATTAATGTACATAGTTTTGAACATAGTTTTAAATTATTTTTTAATTTTTTATATACTGTACTATCAAAATATTAGTAGGCCATGATATATTCTTGCATTGTTTTATGAATTAGCTATTTTATTATTTGCATACCAAATACTTCCCCTTCCCCAGCCCCCATTCTCAGAGATTGTTCCTCCTGCCCCATCCCTTTCTCTTCTAGAAGATACACTCCTTATATGCATCCTCCCATCCTGGGACATCAAGTCTCTACAGGATTAGGCACATCCTTTCCCACTGAGGACAGGCAAGGCAGCCCTCTGCTACATATGTACCACAGCCTCAGACCAGCCCATGCATGCTCTTTGGTTGGTAGTGTGGTCTCTGAGAACTCCAGAGGGGTCCAGGTTAACTGATATTATTGTTCTTCTATGGGGTTGCCATTCTCTTCATTCTTTTAATCCTTCCCCTAACTCTTCAGTAGGAGTTCCTGACTTCTGTCTAATGCTTGGCTGTGTGTATCTGCATCTGTATCAGTCAGCTGCTGAGTAGAGCATCTCAGAGGACAGCTATGCTAGTCTCCTGTCTGCAAGCACAACAGTGCACCAACAATACTGTCAGGAATTGGTGCCTGACTTGGGATGTATCCAAAGTTGGGCCAGTCACTGTTTGGCCAGACATTCGATCTCTGTTCCATATTTGTCCCTGTACTTCTTTTAGACAGGAACAATTTGGGGTAATATATATATATATATATATATATATATATATATATATATATATATATATATATATAGCTAGTTTTGTATTCCAATCCCTCCACTGGGGGTTCTGTCTAAACTACTACAAGTGCTCTCTTCAGGTTTCATATTCCAACCTTTAGGCATTTTGGATAAGGTCAACAGCACTGAATCCTGGGAGTCTCTCACATCCCAGGTCTTTGTGAATTTTGAGAGATTTCTTCTGTTCCCACACCCCAGGCAGCTGCATAATTCCATTTATTCTCCTGTCCCTATGGGCTTCTCTCCTGTCTCCCCTGATACCTGATCCTGCCCCCTATTCCCTGTTCCTTCCCTCTCCCACATAGGACCCTCCTTTCCTCTGCCTTCCATGACTATTTTGTTCCCCATTCTAAGTGAGACTGAAGCCTTCCATCTTGTTAAACTTCTTATGGTATGTGGGTTGTATCACTATATCAACTAAACACTAGTTTATAGGCCCTTACTCATATGTTATTGTTTTTATTACACTAGGTGTACTTTCTTTGGAACAAATGGCTCTTATTATAGCCATCAAAATAAAGGATTACTGTGGAAACTTGTAAACAAATAACCACGTGGAGTTTTCATTTATTTTCTTTTTTACCCAAGTATTTTATTTTGTTGTCTGTTCCAATAATAACCAGCATAACCAAAAGCAAGTTGGGTTTGTTTGGCTTACACATACCCATCACAGTCTATCACTGGAGAAAATAAAGGCAGGAGAAGAAGGAATAGCCTGAAAGCAGGAACTCAAGCAGAGATCGTGGCTAAATTCTTCCTCCTGGCTTGTCTTCTCTATGGTTTATTCAACCTGCTTTCTTAATCCACCCAGAAGCACCTGCCTAGGGATGCCATTATCTATACCACAGTGAGGTGGAGCATCCTACATCAATCAGCAATCAACAAAATATCCCATAGACATGTCCGCAGTCAAATCTGATTAGGTTATATATACGTATAAATTATTTTAAAGTGTAGAATTACAACTTTATTGTACTAACTCAGGACTTTGTGTTCACACTTAAATTGGAGTTAGGCCTGATGATGTCTTTGCGGGTAAGAGCTTTGTTGCAGGATATTAGGTCATACTGTGAACCCTGAAATTAAGTTGTCTACTGAAAATAAATGTTTATATTTGTGGCATGGATCAGTCTGAGCACATACCTTTAATCCCTCTGTGTGGAACACAGACACATCCTTAATACACACCTTTAATTCCAAACAATGACGGTAAAGTTAGTTTGTAGAAGGAAGCACCCATATTGCATACACTAGCAAGCGTTTGATGCAAGGGCCGTGATATAGCTGTCTCTTGTGAGACTAGGCCGGGGCCTAGCAAACACAGAAGTGGATGCTCACAGTCAACTTTTGGATGGATCACAGGGCCCCCAATGGAGGAGCTAGAGAAAGTATCCAAGGAGCTAAAGAGATCTGCAACCCTGTAGGTGCAACAACATTATGAACTAACCAGTACCCCGGAGCTCTTGTCTCTAGCTGCATATGTATCAAAAGATGGCCTAGTCGGCCATCACTGGAAAGAGAGGCCCATTGGACAGGCAAACTTTATATGCCCCAGTACAGGGGAACGCCAGGGCCAAAAAAAATGGGAAAGGGTGGGTAGGGGAGTGGGGGGGGGGGAGGGTGTGGGGGACTTTTGGGATAGCATTGAAAATGTAATTGAGGAAAATACGTAATAAAAAAAAAGTGATCTCTAATTGAATGGCAGACAAAGTGATGAATCAGAAAACGATTTGACAGAATAGTATATGCTCAACGCTCTAGAGAACAGACCAGAAGAGAGGTCACTTAAAGGGAAGCAATATAGAGAATGAGAAGGAAGGGCAGTTTTACTGAGACAGTGGTACAGAGACAGGTTGCAGAGAGAGAGAACAAGCTAGACAAAGGTGAAGACAGAGAAAGCCAGAAGACTAGAACAAATTGCCCACGTTAGTTTGAGACCAAGCAGAAAAGTTCAGGAGAAACTGAGAGAAGCAAGGTTGAATCCATTTGGAGAGGAGTTTAAGCCTGAACAGCTGAGTTGTGTTCAGAAAGAACTAACAAAGGCTGAGTATACCCAGCAGAAAGTATCAGAGAATCTTAAGACAGTTACATCAGGCGAATTAAGAAATACTTTTACAAAACTTAATATTTACTTGGAATGTATTTTCTGTCCTTCTCTTTTGTGAGCATCTCCTCTGCTTTTTTCTATTTCTTTTTTCTTTTTAATTGTCAGTATAGCTTTGAAGAAGTTGTATCTTGTGAGCTCCCTGTACATGAATGAACCAGTGCTTCTTTAGCTACTATTGCAGCTTAATCGTGATGACTTCTAGAATAAAATGCAAGGAGGCTTACTCTACGTGTCTCTAAATTGCCTAGAAAAAAACAGAAATGGCAAATAAAACATAAAAATACTTTAGTGTATTTTAAAGATTATGACTTCCTATGCTTAGATTTAAAATTAATAATAATCCAAATTCCACTGAAACAGCATACCCAAGTCTCATTTTGGAAAATGATACCAAAAGAAGCATCCATAATGGCAGGGTTGGCCCTGCAACAAACAGCTGGACAGGAGAACCGAAAGCTCCATAAGCAATCATGAGCACAGACAGAAAATGCAAGCTGGAAGAACAGCAGATTATGAACTTTCAAAGCCCGTCCACAGTGGCATACTAACTCCATCAAGATGAGATAGAAAATCAGAAGTTTCTGTCATAGCCCCATGTAACACTACCAACCAGGGATCAAGTGTTTAAATAAGTAAGCCTGTGGGGAGATATTTCTCATTCAAGTCACCACACTTACCATCAATGGGGAAATTATTAGAAGTAAAGCGTGGCATAGACAAAAGGTATATTTGTAAGTAAATGCACTTAAAGTGGAAGTGATCAACATTATAGTTTAAGAAAAAGATATAGAAGACAGGTAGAAAGCATCTTTTTGAAAATATGATAATGGGCAGAACCAGGAACATGGAAAGGCAAGACAACAGGTATCTAAAACAAAAAGGAAAACAAAACAAAACAAAACAAAACAAAACAAAACAAAACACTCAAACAATTTCCCCTACTGTGTAAATTTTTATCCTTTCCTTTGTTTTCTTTCCTTTTCATGATTTATTCTTTTAGTTACTTCTCTGCCCTAAATAAAATGGAGTCTTTGTTGTTAAAGTTAAGGACAATTTTGTTTGTTCTGAAAGCTTTATCTTATTCTTTGAAGGAATATCATAAAGATTTTTTTAAAATATTTCGGCATTATTTGGAAATGATGAGAAATTCTTACTTTTAATTATGTTCTTTTTCCAGAGATAAGGGATTACATGCTATGTGAATATACTAAACTGTGACAATGACATCTTTATACTATAAATTCTATTAATGATCCCCATTAAATATCTTCTAATAGATATTGGTTTTTGAATTACATAATATATAATTTATAAACTTAATCTGTTTTGTTTTTTTCTCTTGATGGAGAACTACTTTATGACAGTGTTGTCCTAAATTTCACACACCATTATTTGTGAGTGTTTTCCTAAAATTTCACATACGATTATGGGCTTACATATGTGTCCTAAATATTATTGGATACATTTACATTTAGAGTTATATATCATCCTAATTAACTTTAAGCTCCATAAGTACGTAGTGATTTATTTATGCCTGGGTGTTAGTTATAGCTGAGTTCCTGACTTCCATATTGGATTATCTTCTTAGAAATTACCTAGTATTTCTAATGTTAAAGTTAATTCTCTATAGCTTTAATTTGTCTATTTTTATTATGTACACTTAGGTTTTGTTCAAGTATTATCCTTTAATAATCTTATTTCTTTAATTTTATACAATGATATAGAATCAATTTAACATAATCGTGATCATTGAATTAGCACTTATGTTAATTCATTTACTTTAATTTTGTGTTTGTTCACCTTTTCTATTTTCAATGGATCTTCCATATTTACTCCTTTATATATTTTCTCTAATTGTATTTTTCATTTCTCTACTATCTTAGTGAGTTTATTTTTTATTTCAAAAATTTTTATACCTTTTGAGAAAACCGTATGCTTTGTTCTTATCCTTTTTTTAAATCACACTGGATGAGCATTTTAGAAGCTTATGACCTTGATAACTCCTTTATTACCCCTACAATGCTGAAAATCTACCCTAGAATTATTTTAATCCTACAATTCATCATGATATTCACTCAACATTTGCATGAAGTGGTTTGCCTATTTATAAATATTATTTTCTTGTCTTACTTCAATCCTTTGACTGAACTTAGTTTATTAAATAAAAGTAAATGCATTCAAAATATCTACTGAAGCTGTATTCAGCAGTTTTAATTTATGGATTATTTAAATTATTTTTATACTCATCTAGATTCCAAGTGAATGAAACTGAGACTATGATTTATTTATTTAGCTTTTGTGCAATTACTGGGGGATTACACCTTATATTCTAACGCTAGACTGGCTTTTTTCCCAGCTGTGTTCCCCAAAATACTTGCTGTCTGTGTCTTGCCAGGTTACTTCTGCTCCATCAGTCTGTCCTGGGGGAACATTTCATTTGGGCATGTGCTGCAGACCCACTACATCTAATGGAGACCTCCTGTTTCCTCTGTCTTCTCCTTCTTTGTTCTCTCCCCCCTCCCCACCTCCTTTATATTCCTGGTCCCTAAAACCCCCAGCCCAGTCACTCAAGCCCTGTTCACCTCTATTCTCTGAGTAGTTGGCTGTTGCCAGTTTTATTTAACCAACAGTTTTAAATTGGGGTAAGGTTTTCAGCACAAAGGCCTGCATACAGATCATTTGGAGGCATTGTAGTGGTTTGAATATGCTTGGGCCAAGGAGTGACCCAATTAGGAGGTGTAGTCTTGTTGGAGGAAGTGTGTCACTAAGAGGGTAGGCTTTGAGACCCTCCTCCTAGCCACATGAGAAACCATCTTCTACTGTTTGCCTTCAGAAGAAGATGTAGAATTTTCATCTCCTTCAGTACTATGCCTGCCTGGATGCTGCCATGCTTCCTGCCAATGGACTGAACCTCTAAAACTCTAATCTAATTCCACTTAAATGTTTGCCTTCATAAGAGTTGCCTTGGCCATGATATCTCTTCACAGCAATGGAAGTCCTAACTAGAATGGGCGTTTTCTCAACTGTGGCTCTCTCTTCTCTGATGACTTTTGCTTGTGTCAAGTAGACATAAAACTAACCAGTACACCATAATACATGAAATGAGCAAGTCACAAAGGCAGCATATTGAGTATGTATTTTTATGAAAATGTCCAGAATTAGAAAATATGTAGAAATATAATTGATGATAACATGCTGCTGAGCAAGAATAGTGGTGTCAGGGGTGGAAAAAAAAAGTTGGGATATGCCAAAATTTTCTCATCTTGGCACAGCCAGATTTCGGGGTGCAGAATTTAGCATTTGAATACATAGCAACACCAGACCAACCCCAACACTGACTTCCTTGAACATTTCACTCATTCCTTTTACAGTTGCCTGTGGAATGTAGTTATAGATTGACTTCTGTACTCTTCAGATTTTAATAATGTTCTCTTTTTTTATTGCTTCCATATTTCTTAAACTCATATACATCTGAATGTTGTTTCCTTTATACTAAACACATGTCCCTTCTCTATGGGTACTCAAAATAACTCCTTTGTCATTCTTAAAGTTTGGTTCTGTCAAATGTGAGCATGAAGTTGTACTGACTTCTCTGGACATGTTGAGATTGTAGGCCCTGGTAAGAGTAGGACTCATAACTTGAACATAATTTTCATCCCACCAAGCATGAGATAAACATGTAATGCTATTGTGTGTTACTTTCTTCTCTTACCTCCATTCAGGGATATCTTGCCATTTGTGGCCTTCAAGAACTTTCCTGTTAACACAGAAATGTTGGTTCATAGGACTTTCATCTCTGGGTTTTCGTAGGCTGTCAAGCATGTGAGATAGATCAGGCTATCAATCTATAAATTAACCGTGAAAAGTTTAGAGTGTGTAGGAGTTAGGAATGGCACTCAGTGTTAGGAGGACAAAGGTAACACTGAAAACCAGAGTAAAAATTGACTGATTTCTACAATTACCTCCCCAGAGATGTTTTGAGACAATCACTGCTGAAGCCCCACTCTTTTCCTTTGCATTCATTCAGTTGAAGTCTACAGGCCATGGAATGAAGTCACCCACACTCAGAGTGACTCTTCATTCCTCAGTTAAGTCTTTCTGTAAATGCAGATCCACATCCATAAAGAGGTCTGTTCCTTATGTGAGTCTAAATGCAGTCACACTGACAGTGTAGATTAACACTCACAGGGACCTACAGAAATGTGGTGACACTAGGTTCAGGTTAAACAATGTTAACTGCTACCCATGATGAATACCTAAATACTGGTCCTGAAATGTATACCCATATAAATAAAATCATTCTAGACAATTAACCTTTACATATCCAGGGATGAAGTAAACTGAGTTGTAATGCATTGTAAATGATGCTATGCTGTGAGCAGCAATTACAAGGTGCTTATGCATTCAGCAGCATATTGTGCAGCCACTGCCAAGCCTGGAAACCGTGCTAAGATTTAGCATGAATTATGAGTCACATGATTCTATGCTCCTGGATGAACATGGCTGCTAGTTGTGCTTCTTCCACCGTGTTTCTTTGACACTTCTAGTTGTCTGAGTCTGGTACACAGTTTTAACAATACTTGTTTATACCTTTGAAACTTCTGGTGTTATAGAAACTGTAAACGTCATCCAGTTGACTCATTGTACTGTATCCAAGCAGAATAACACTATTAATTTAGGAGGAGACATCATGGAATATATCAGCCAATAATTAAAATGTCATTTTGTACAAATTAAAATATAAGACAAGTATAGATATACATATATATGTGTATATATATGTGTGTGTGTGTGTATATATATATATATATATATATATATATATATATATATACAACTTGCCTAAATTAGACAATTTGCCCAACTAAAATTCTTTATTCTTTCTTCTCGTTTTTTTAAGTACCACATTGCTTTGACTACAAAAAGACCCAGTAAAATAAATACTTATTTTAAATAGAATTGGTAACAGGAGTTTGCTTTACATAAAATCATTAAAATTCTGCCTGGGGATGGAACTCCATTGATAGAATGCTTGACTAACATGCACAAACCACCTGTGTTTGATTCTTAGCACTGCATAAAATCAACATCACCGCACACGCCTGCAATCCCAGCATCGAAACAGGGCCAGAAATTCAAGTCATAAGCTATGTAGTGAGTTAGAATCTAACTGGGAAATATGAGACCCTATTGAGAAAGAGAGATAGAGGGAAAGAGATAGAGGGAAAGAGATAGAGGGAATGGGAGAGGGAGAGGGAGAGGGAGAGGGAGAGGGAGAGGGAGAGGGAGAGGGAGAGGGAGAGGGAGAGGGAGAGGGAGAGGGAGAGATAGGGAGAGGGAGAGGGAGAGGGAGAGATAGGGAGAGGGAGAGGGAGAGGGAGAGGGAGAGATAGGGAGAGGGAGAGGGAGAGGGAGAGATAGGGAGAGGGAGAGGGAGAGGGAGAGGGAGAGGGAGAGGGAGAGATAGAGGGAATGGGAGAGGGAGAGGGAGAGGGAAAGACTTTTGAACAAATTCTGCTTCTATAACCATAGATAACATGTTTAGTTATTACTCTATGAAACTGAAAATCTCTCTGTGACTCTCCAACCCCCTACAGAGATATTTGCAGACTTGAACTACTTCTTTCTCTGTGTGGTAGAACTCACGCAATGCTGGCTTTGCCATCAGAATGCTTGTATAAATAATAGAGCATCTCCTGTCTAGGTTAGCCTCAGTGTTTTTCCTCAGGCACAGCAGAGTGCTTTGCTTCTATTTCCAGATGCAGGTGACCAGCCTTGCATGCTGAAGAAGTAACTAGGTCACAGAGACAGGGAGACCCGCATCTCCACTCTGTGAAGTGTTGCCTCACGGTGAGGGGCTCTCCAGCATCCTGCTCAGCATGCTGCACACAGGGAATGAGTTTGACAGTTGCTCAGCCCAGATTGGTAGTTTCTATGCCCTAGGTTTTTTCTGCTACGTCAGCCTCATATGGAATGCCTCCCTTAAATTTTCTCCCCTGAGCGTCATACAATTTAGTCATGTCCTAAATAGCTAAGAAGTGGAAAGTGGATTCAGGGAGATGACAAGGAAGTCTGCCAGGCTCTTAGAAACCGTATCAAGATGTAAAATCAAATGATATCAGTAATGAGAAATGCAGGAGGCTAGAGGTCAAGGGAAAAGCCAGCCTTCAAGTGCTCACTGATGAAAGCCCTCAACCCTATAGAATGTTTGGATGTAAAGAGAGAAGACTCCAAAGTCAGCCAATGCCTCCTAGCACTGGAAAGTGCATCCCTTCTGATGAGCAAATTCAAGGACAGCCAGGTTATGAAGGAACATGTGCACTGAAGGAAGACAGGCTAGGCTTTGATATCTCTGACACACAATGCGTAACTCTGAAAACCATTCATAAAGGAGGACCATGAGACAAAGTGGACACTTAGAGGCTAGAAAATCCATTTGGAACATTCAGAGGTAAAAATGCAATCATTAAAGAAATGAGTGGATGAATTAAATTAGACTACACTCTTTTGTCTGAAATAAGTTGGTATTTCTTACGTTATGTTAATATACCACATCCTACTGGGATTTCTAAAACACATCCTCCTTACTTTTAAAATTCTGTCTTATTGTTTGTAGCTTTAAAAAAAAAAGCACTTATACTCAATAAGAAATATGTTTTGTCTCTGAATCTGTAGCCTACCTGTTGATCCCATCCCCCTAACTGGAATGCCTGGTCTGGCCTCAGTAGGAGAGGATGCACCTAGTCCTGGGGGGACTTGATGAGCAGAGTAGGATAGAAATGATATCCAGGGGGAAATCTCCCTCTCAGAGGATAAAGGGATTGGGAAAGGGGTAAAATCTGTTTGAGGGGGGACTGGGCAGGAGGGGTAATATTGAGATGTAAGCAAATAAATTTTTAAAAACTAAAAAATTATATTTCGTTCACTTCTCAGTGCAAATGTATGTGTGGTGATACTGCTGAAATTAAAGCAAAGACCCTACAGAACAAATGTAACACTCAGAGTCACATAACCTGATTATTTCCATCACATACCATATAGCCTGATTTTCTGTTGTTCTGTGACTTTATCAAAACTGCAATTTTTGCCAGCTCTGAACCACATTCTACACCAACCGTCTCTATGTCACACAGTGTAGAAAAGCTTCTATCTAGAACATTCCATTTTTTGTGGCACAGGAGATAGAGAGGCTACAGATAATCCATACTGGTTCCTAAACAGCTACATAAATATAGCAGAAATGTAGAATAAAACAATGCCTACTAAAACAATTCATATACTCAGATATATTCTTTTCCTGCTTTTTATTGAAATATTAATTTAATGATACTGATTTTCAACTTTTTGAACAATTACAGTAGAAAATGACCCATTTTAAGTACTTACTATATTTTATACGTATTATCTGCAAAGTAATAGACAAGGTGTCACTGTCATTTATTACCACCGATTGACAAACAGGAGACCAAGGGAAATAGATTAAGTGGACACATTGATGATGATTTGTTTGTGAGAAGCAGAGGTAACATCATAGTCAAGATCATTAGCCTTAGGGAGCTTGTCTTTGTAAGCCTTGTTAAAATGTAAACATAAAGTTTATCACTGTAACTATTTTAGCTCTTTAAAAAGTGGCGTTGAATACATTTTCTATGCAACTCTTGCTACCAATCACTAGCAGAATCCTTCCCAATTCTCTGCCTGGAACCTATATTCCCATTAGAAAATACTGCCTATGACCCTGGTAATAAATAGCACTCTACTTCTTGTCTATGTATCGAACGTGCTTCACGTGTGAAATGGTACAGAAATGATATTTTATGATGGGATCATCCAACTTAGTAACTAACATCACCAAGGTTTATGCATACTGTAGGTAGTCCATTTTAGCATTTCAGACTTGCCTTCTTTTCTGTTCAGACTGAACAACATATACATATATATGTACGTAAATCACACACTATTTTTCTTGTATTCCAAATATTATATACATTACACACACACACACACACACACACACACACACACACACACACATATATATATAAAACATAGGTCAACAGAAACTCTTTACTCTTTTGATTCTTCTGGATGTACACTAGAAAGTAGAATCATTAAAACATATGCTAGTTCCATGTTTGATTTTTAAAGGCACATGGATCACTTTACATTCCCACCATCAATCCACAAAGGTACTGATTTTTTAAAACCCATTTCAAAGCTTACATTCATGATTTCTGTTCTTGTTGATAATAGTTTTAATGAATTTAACATAGTATTTCATTGCTGCTTTGATTGACAAGCTTGTCAGGGGCATCTGACATGTCTGTGCATTTATCCCTGGACCTACTTGTACATGTGTTTGTCAGGTTTCTTTTCTCTTTTCAATCACTTGAGTTCTGTGAATGGTGAGTGCAAGGACACATTTTATATTCTAGATAATGATGCTCTATTAAACATGCAATGTGCAGACATTTCCCCATTAGGTAAGTTGTCTTTTTCCGTGTCCTTTGATACAGAAACATTAATTTAGGTAAAAATCCGTTTTTTTTTTTTCTTTTACAGCCTGTTTTTTAGAACCCATATTTAAGAAGGCATTGTTAGATGCCCTGTAATGAATCTTTCCCTTAAGACTTTCTTTAAATCTTCCTTCTGAGGATTTTTTTTTTCATTTAGCTCTTACATTTAGGCCTTTGATCAATTTTTAGTCAATTTTTGCAAATGGTGTTAGGTAAGCGATCATCATACTTTTTTAATGTGAAAATTCAGTTTCCCAAAATATCAGTTTTTGTAAAGACTGGTCTTTCTACTTTATTTCATTGATCTATTATTCTTTTTTTAACCAATATATAACAAAATAATACATATATTTTACAGGAATTTTGAAATAAAAAAGTCAGAGATTCTCCATTATGTGCTACTGTCTCAATATTATTGGTCAGATTGAAAATCCCGGAAATTCTATATAATCTTAAGGAAGGATTTTCCATATTTCTTATAGAAGCTTAAGAAAGACTGTGATATATTTAAACTAAATCTGTAGAAAATGTTGGAAAAATAGACACCTTGTAATGATGTCTCATTAGTAAGTATAGGATGTATTTCCATTGATTTACAACTTGTTTTTTATTAATGTTTTATTAATTTCATTATATATGTGGTTACTTCATTTAATATACCAATTCTTATTCTTTTTGATACAACTATAAATTAAGTTGTGTCCTAAATTTTCACATACAGTTTTATTAAAACAAACCCATCTCTCCCTAGTTTGCTAGCTACTTTTATTTAATTATGAAAAGGTTTTAACTTTTATATAAGTTTCACTTAATGTATTGAGACTATCATGGGGTTTTCTATTATTGTGCATACTAGATGATTTTTGTTCTTTTGTAAATTTAAAAGTTTAATATAAAATTAATGTCTTGAGCATGTAGGAATACAATTTATTATGAGAATATTCGCCATCCCATATTCTCCCTAACTCCTTCCAGATCCACCCCTACCCTAACCCATCAGTACTTTCTTTGTCTGTGCTTTTGTCCTGTTGTTGCTATAACTCACCATGTTCAATTTCTATTGAGAGCTCAAGGTTGAATTGTAGGGTGTGGTGAAAGCCACTGGAGTGTAATCATCCTACCGTGATCCACACTCTTTGAGAAAACTGTTGATATGTCCTCGAGAAACATCAACTGTCAACAAATTGAGATGGTACTGATCAGGAACTTTCCTTCCTGAGTGTTAGCCTTCAGAGTACTGCATTTCTCTACACATGTTTCTGGGAAGAAAAGCCATCAATGCTGTGAGTCTCAATAATAACCAGCATGGCAAGATGTACAATTACTGAAACAAATGCTATGAAGGTAACCAACTGCTACACAGGTCAAAAAGCATATCTGGTACTGCAAATTTAGCCAAGAACTCAACAGTTGGGGAGCTCATAGACTTCAGGTGTGAGCCTGTTACTACTACTTTTCTAAATAGACACCATTTCAAACTAGATTGATTTTTCAATACCCATAGATTAGTGCATCACTCAGATATCATGAGAGAACTTTGTGCAACACACACACACACACACACACATACACACACACACACACACTGTTCATATTGCCTTGAATAAGGATCTGTAGAATGCTCAGCTACAAATTGGATATCTATGTGATACTTCCATTCACCAAGGCTCATGTACCATTATGGAAGAGTGACTGTAAAGATTGCAAGAGCCAGGTTCAGAGATGACTGAAATGAAACAGTGTCTTCTGGAAAAGACAGCATAATTGAACTCACTAACTCAATGAGCTGTGGCTGACTATTCACAAGAGTAAGCCACTAAACATCCCAGCACAGTGGAGAGGGAGATTTGCAACCACAACTCCTAGGAAAATGGTTAATGTTTATACGTTCAACCATCTTTGGTTGGAAAAAATAAATTCACAGTTGGTTGTGGTACAGAATACTTTCTAACATTGTATAATTTTAATTTTTATTGAAAATTTCCTACGTAAAGTATGTCCTGATACTGCTTTTTCCATTTCCACAGATTTTTCCCCAACTCCCTAGTCACCCAACTCTATGCCCTTATTTTTATTTCCATATTCATCATAGACAGTGCTTTATAGAATTCTTTAGTGCAATTATCTGGCTTTTGTATCAAAGCCCTCATGCAACAAAACTGAAAGTACTTTCTTTCATATTATGAAAGAGTTGGAATTGCTTATTTCAATGTTTGGTAAACTTTCTTATTGAAGCCAGTTTCTGATTCATACTCTGAGAATATTCAAAATTACTATGTAAATGTCTTACTAGGTATGAGTTTATCTGTATTTATTCTATGTACCGTTTATAAATTATTTGTAAATAGTTTTTTTGACAATTTTCTGCAATGAGTGTTGATAACTTTCAACCCCTCCTTCTGCTCCTCACAGACCCATAGCCCTTCCCTATCCACCCAACATTGTTTCCTCTTTGGCTTCTTTTCCTCTTAAACACATGAGTTTCAGTTTGTGCTGCTTGTACATTCTCATATGCGTGGCCTTCCACTGCAGTGTAGAAGAGAGCTATAGTTTTATAAGAAACTGATTTTCCCTTTTCCAGCAGCTATCAATTCCCAATGTCTCCTTAGTTGGCCACAGGGCTTTGTATCCACCTCCCCTCCCTCTGCTGTGATTTGGTTTGGCTATGTCTTATCCAAGTCTTGTGAATGTTGTCACAATTTCTATGAGTTCATCTGTGCAGCTTCCTTGCTGAATCCAGAAAAGTCCCCTTGCCTTCATACATTATCTCTATCCCTTCCAATCTTTCTAATAGTTTCAAAAGATGAAATTCAACTGCACAAGAAACATTTAAAATGTTTAAAGTCCTTAATATATATGAATTTTCAATTTCCTTTTGATTATTATTGTTATATTTTATATTAAAATGAGTTTGTCTATTCTGTCTAAGATATAAGGATTTTTGTACAGTGTGTGTGTGTGTGTGTGTGTGTGTGTGTGTGTGCATGTGTGTAGGTCAAATGATAGCTTACAATAAGATCTAGGATGTGAAAGCCTTCCAGGACTCATTGGGGGTATCCTTAACTGAAATTCCAAACAGTGGTGAGATGAAACCTGTAGAGGCCACCTCTAGTAGATAGACAGGGCCTCCAGTGGAGGGATGGGGTTACTAATCTACCTTCAAAAATGTTGATCCAGAACTGCTCTTGTCTAAAAGAAATGCAGGGACAAAACTGGAGCAAAGACTGAAGGCCATCCAGTGACTGGACTAATTTGGGATCATCCCATGGACAGGCCCCAAACCCTGACACTATTACTGATGGTATGTTGTGCTTGCAGATAGGAGCCTAGCAAGGCTGTCCTCTGAGAGGCTGTACTAGCAGCTGACTGAGAAAGATGCAAATATTACAGCTAAGCACTGGACAGAAGTCAGGAACCCCTATGGAAGAGTTAGGGGAAGGATTGAAGGCTTTGAAGGGGTGGCAACCCCGTAGGAAGACCAACAGTGTCAACTAACCTGGACTCCTGGGAGCTCCCAGAGACTAAGCCACTAACCAAAGAGAATACACAGGCTGGTCAGAGGCTCCAACAGGGAAGCAGGATGCAGACAGGGAAGGGGTCAGGGGAGGAGACTGCACCCTCTCAGAGGCAAAGAGGTGGGGGAATTAGGTGAAGAACACTGAGGGGGGGACCAGGAGGTGGAGCAACATTTGGAGTATAAATAAATTAATTAATAAAATTTTTTTTCTTCATTTTAAAACACATTTGTAGCAACCAATCTCCTTCTGCTTCTTGTTCACTGTGTTCCAAAGAACTTACTATTTTTTATTTTAATACATTAGAATAATTTATGATTTGCCTGTGATCTATTCATTGGCCTTATTATTAAAATATATACTGCTTAATTTATTAGAAAAAGTCTATATTTTCCTATCTTTTTATTAACTCTTTGTTTAGTTTTCTTTTAGTTGATTGTTAAAAGTATGAGAACTGTTCACAGTATTTAGATGGTAAATTATATACTTAAATGTACAAATAAAGTGCATAATGCTCAAATCAGGTTAAACATATTAATCACCTCAAGTATATATTCATTCTTTATGATATATACTTTTTAGACATTTTCTTCAGCGTGTGTATGTTTGCATTTGTATGCATGTTGAGTGTTCCTTCTAGATTTTTGAAATGAGCAATATATTATTAATATCTATATCCACCCTACCATGGATACTAACTTCTTTCTCCAGTATAAATGTATCTTAAAGCTCATTGAATAAAAATCTCTAATTAACTTATCTTGATCATGATAAAGATACTCCAAGGCACACAGATCACTGTATTAGTTAATTTTCTGTTGATGTGATAAATACCATGATTAAATATACTTCTTAAGACAGAGCTTCTGTTTATGTATGGTTCCGGCAGTATAGAGTTTATAATGCCAATGCTGGCATAGCAACAGTAGACAGGCATGGAACATGAGCAGACTGGTGAGATATCACATTTTGTCCACATGCAGCAAGCAGAAATAGTGAACTGGAAGTGGAGTGCTGTAATCTCTCAAGCTGCATGCCACATAATATATTTCCTCTATGTTACTAATTTTTTTCACAAAAACATATTCGTGGTCTATAAATACAGTGTTTACATGCACAGTATTGCTTTAGAATGCTAAGAGGTGGAAGAGTGTTTTTCATCTGCTTTGCTAGAAAATTAATGCTAAAAGAGGAAACATCCACAGAAGCCTGCTATGAGTGGGAATTTCAAGTGATATGTACTAATAATGATAGAGTTATAAAATTATGCTATAAACAAACAGAAAGAATCACAAAGCAAAAGGAAAATCCCTACATGTCTGTGGAGAACACATATTCAGAGGTATTTTTGATGTCCAATTAATGGTAGAAAATATCTATATTGAGTCTAATCATGTGAAAACACTCAACCAATTATATTCATGGGTTTTATGTAAGATTATTGGACTGTGGATTTCTAAGATTTGTTATTAAGAAAACAGAACAAAATCAAAATACATTACTTCAAAATTATAAGAAATTACAATGAAGATCCAAATTATAAGGTATGAAGTGATATTGAGCACACACACACACACACACACACACACACACCACTGAAGAAATTAAGAATATAATTGTTCACCTATTAATATCACTGTATTAACATTTGTGTCTGAGTGAAAAACATTCTTGAAGGAAACTAGAAGGAACACCGAAGGAACAACAGAGAGAGGAGGCACACTAATTTGACAAACTCACCACTTTGTCCCACAGTTTCATCTAGAAATCATCTAAGCAGAGAGGTGAAGCCCTCATGATCACCAAGAGGAAATCCAGTTCCCTTGGATTTACCTAGGAATCTTTTAGAATCTACCAATAGTCCATTCTAGTTGCCAGGGTTCCTGGGTCCCTGTATCCTACCAGGTGACGAGGTCTAATGATGCTGCTCTGCTGTCCTGTGGTTCTACTGAGTTGCTAATATCTCATCTTTAGAATGTCTAGCAATACATTAGTATCTCTGCTTGACCCAATTGTTCATTCCAATGTTTCCACTTCCCTCCTCATACTATTTCATTGAACTCTAAATCTCCTCTCCACTGCCCCTTCTCTCTCCCCAACTTTTTGCTTCTATCTTCTGTTCCTCATATTAAAATCCTCTTAAGGTGAAAATCATGCCAGATTTACATTTGTAAATATGCCCCAAACTGGCATAATGAATAATAGATGTTTAATAAATACTGCAAAATAAACACATTGAGGACAGAGTAGCATCATGACCTCCTATGCATCGGGCTACTGACCAGAAAGACAAGCTTCCTGACCAAGATCAGGAAAGTACAACAGAGTCAGTGTCAAACCCGGAACAGAAGGGGCTGCGTCAGGAAGCAGATGGTGAAATCATGCACTTTCCATTTGCAAACAGGAAGTAAATGCTCATGGCATTTGTGAAAATGTCCATAGATCTGGGGAAGTGGATTACTAAGACACAGTTCTTAAGTTCAGTAATCTTTAGGCAACTGTAAAATTAAATGTTTGAGAAGTGTGTAGAAAGTAACATTTACAGTAGGGATGAAGCACTGGGAATCATAGCATGCTGTTCTATCTCCACACTGCCATTCCCTTAGCTCAGATCCAACCGTAATGTGAGAGATCTTTAAGTCAGTCAATTGTTTGTCTAGGCTTGGTCAAGGAGCTAAGTCTTCCTTTATGGCGAATGTTCCACACCATGGCTTATTACTGAAATTCTGTCATAATTTTTCTACTACCTGCTCTCTAGCCTCAGATCTATATATTTCCAACTTGGAGGTTATATTATAAATGCAAGCTACTAGACTTACAATTTGAGCATCCTAAACTCATCCTTTCTTACCGTAGCATTAAGTTCTCGTAGACTAGCAAAAATAATGATGTTCTCCCTTTCTTTGCCTATCTTTCATTCCTCTGTAACATAAAATGTCATTGAACATTTACTATGTGCCTAGTAAAGTACTGTATGTGTGTGTAACTGAGGTCCTCATGGAAGTTACAAACATCCCCCTTCACAGATATATTGCCTCTCCAATAGAAGATTAATCACTATCCTTTAGGGCTCAAAAGACCTTGCATTTGAGGACATTTTCTTTCCCTCACTATATTTACTGCATTGTAACCATCTGCTTACAACCACAATACTCCATGACATTCTGAGGAAAAAGTTCAGGATTTAAAAAGTATTCTCTAACTTTTTTTCTGATTTAAAGGTAATCTAATATCCAGATTAATTTACATTTAGGTGGTTTTCAATGAAATATGACTATATGCCATTAAACTCAGTGCAGTTAATGCTACAAAAATGTTATACTAAGAAAAACACAAATTATCTTTGTTAAAATAAATTAGATGAACCCTCCATTTTCCCTCTTCTCTAATGAAACACATTAGTTTGAAAGGAGCAGTCACCAAGGCCAGCCAGTGTGCTATAACTATAAAAATATGTGAAATAAACCAGTATAGAAAAGTCAAATTTACTTTGGCTCATGTTTTCAAAGGTTTCAGCTAAAGTTGAGATGATCTCATTGTTCTGGAGCCTGTGGTGAGGTAGAACATCATAGCTGGAGCATGTAGCTGAAGAGTTAAACCAGAAAGCAAAGAAAGAAAAGACGGAGCCAGCATCTTCCCATCTACTCCAAGCCCCTGGTGACCTAATTTTCTTATAGAATCTCTTCTCCTATATTTTTCACCATTTCCCAACTCTATCCTGTGCTGGGAATCAAGCCTTTAATGTAAAAGACTTAGTGTACTTAAGGCTTGACTGTATCAGCAAATAAAAACCTTTATGAATGTCCCTTGGAGATTAGGATGAGCAAGGTTTTGTAAAAGAAAGTTGTCAATCAAAGTCTCCAAGAAAACTATGCAAGGGAGATTTTCCCACTTCCATCATTTCTTCTCTTCTTTTTGTGCCCCATCTCCCTAAGGACAGTGTGCTGGCTTGAGCTTCTGATACCACGGTGCTGTAAGAAGTACTGAAATTATTCTGGAAGTATTGCACAGTTGGAAGATAGGAGGAATCTGAAACATGGAGGACATCACAGAATCACCAGTTTTCAGTAGATGACCAAAGTCAATAACTTAAAAGGGATCAATTCTGCTCCATCTTGTAGTTTAGGGTCTAGTACTGGCACATGAAGTTAATCACCAACAATTATAGTAGACAATAGAAAGCTCATTAAACACTTGCAAAGAATTGACAAGCCAGATACTGGACTAGAATTCTAAGTGGACCCAAAGTTAATTTATTCATCTCCAGGAAGTGTGGTCAAAGGCAAAAAACAAAAATTAAAAAAAAAAACATTTTAAAAAGCCAGACTATATTGGAGGAAGGGGAGATGATGGATGTCAAAGCCAAGAGCAGCAATGGAGTTAAGAGGTTGAGAGAAAGCTAGAAACGATGTCAGGCATGGAAAAACTGAAGATAAGTTCCTGGGGGCAGAAGTAAAGTTACTTTGAATAATCTACTGTGAGAAACCTAATGAGTTTCCCATGTGGTCATGTCAGTAAGGCATGAGTGACTTGGAGTTCATAGAAAGGGCTGGATCTGGGCTTCACTTTCAAACCTCAAACACATCAATGCTATAGGAATTCTGGGCATCACCAGGAAGAGATAAAAACATGGGAAGAAAGCCAAACACTAAAGACAGCAAAGAACAAGGACAAACCAGAAATCTCTTTTCAACTGAAAATCAGTGTCACACTGCTTAGAGAAACAAATGGAATCTTGTATGCCAGTTTATGACAGTGGAACCTGTGCTTGTAAAGGCTATAGGCTAATGGATATATCTAATTATGAAACTTTCTTAACAAAGTCTAGTGTAATAGTTGTCTTTGAAACTACATTTTCTGTTTTGATTCTTTTTGATTTTCTAGTACAGGAGAGGTCTTCATGCAGTGCAGACAATGAGGTACTTTGGAGTATTTTCAGAATGCTGACTCTGAACTTTGCGTGTAGCTTGCTCTATTCTTTGGAATTCTTTAGAAGTACCATATAAACATTTAAAAAGGAGAAGGTTACTATTGTGTTTTCTTTGATTTATATGAGGAAGAAAATCCTAAAATTTTAAAGATATTCTATATATATTTTGCCTTTAAATCAACTGGAATAACGGTTTCAATCACCTTCAAGCTGCTTCAGTCTTAAGTCCTTTTCTAAGGTGACATCTAAAGTAACATGGATTTTACATTATTATTTTGGTGTGTGACAATTTTCCTGAAAACATAAATTCACCTTGCATATCTATCAGAAATAAGTGTTAAAATAGGCAGAGCACTATAAAAATGGGCTAAGTTCTCTCCATTTATAGATAGGAAGAAATATCTTTCTAAAATGATAACAAGTAGAAGGCAGAGTTTTCAGCCTTGTGTCGTAAACAAGCAGAGTCCAGGCAATGCATGTTTATCTTAGGCTTAGCAAGTTGGAAGAGTGGCAAAATTGTATTTAACAAACATTGGTATGGTTTTGAAACACTAGTCTATCTCATGTATGACCCTCTGTCATGTATTAACAGGCTTCCACATTAGTGGGCTGCATCTTCTCAGCATTGTAATTAGCTTGCAAATCACCTCTGCTATTATAGACATTTATATTCTACACTATATATGAGCATTAACACTATACATGCTTCCTCTATTCCACTGTCTTAAATGTATTTTTGTCATCACCTTAAGGAAATGCCTTTTGATCTTAATGTGAAAGTTCCTAAAACTACTTAGTAGACTTGTTGGTGGGTAACTCATCCTAGCAAAGCATGCGCTAAAAGACCAGCGCTGAGTTTGAATCTTTGTTTTTCCCATGACTGGTTAAGAGATTTCACTTTATCAGTTTGTACTTGAGATTTTCAGACCACACAGACCTGACAAAATAATGTTTATATCAGTTTTACTGAGAACTCATGTACTGATTCAAAGGGCAACTAGGGAGTCTTTAGAGGTGGCTCTGTGGTTAACATCACTTCCTGTTCTTCCAGAAGGCCCTTGTTCACTTCCCAACATTCCAACCTGATGCTTTCAGCTGCTAGCTCCTTTCTAGGTTACCCAACTCCCACTTATGACCTCTGTGCATACCTGCACACGCATGGCATACACTCACATAGACACACAGTTCTACACATAAATAAAAATGTCTTCTTAAAAAGCAATTACTCAATCCCAGTAAACCTTCAGAAACATGGCGTTCTTCCAAGAGTTATTAAGCAACTCCGTTCATGGTAGTCTATGCACAGTTTGCTTTGAGAAACAGAAAGAAAAGACAAAATTATCAGTGTAAGGTATAAGACAATCTTGTTATAAGAGTGATATCTTTCAAAATATTCTGTCCTCAGGATTCTGAATCACATTCTACTGACAAAGCAGAAGCTAAAACATTTTGTTTCTTAGAAAACATACACTATGAGACAATCTCGTTAATATCTATGTAGACAATCTCAAACCTGAATATAGTTCTACCTGAACAAGAGCAAACATGGTTTTGCTTTTTATTTTAACTTCTTTGTTAGTTCTTTCTTGTTTTGACAGCTCAAAACTATTATCACTGATGAATGAGATCCTGTTAATAATACGAACAATTTCAGTATTGCCAGCAATTAACAAACACACATAATACTTAAACATAGCTAGGAAAAGAAAGGGTCAATAGGGTTCAAATGAATATATTTACCTGTGTGAGACAGACATAAATGAATGCAGCAGAAAACCCTGCCAATTTGGGGGTGGGGTGGATGTGCTGAGCTGTCCTTAGAAGATCTATATGGACACATTTTTAGCCTGCCTTCCTCTTTCAACTACCTTGGACCCTAGGGCTCTCTTTGTACCTATTAACCTGTTTTCACAGCCTAGCATTACTCTTCTCTGAGAGGCCATCTAAGTCTCCTGATTATATGTGTAGCAGATGTACAGCTTGGTCTTTATGAAGGTCTCCTAACAACTGGAACAGGGGCTTACCCTGACTCTGTCGCTTGCCTATGGATCCTGCTCCCCTAACTGGGTTGCCTTGTCTGTCCTCAGTGGCCAAGGGTGTACTGAGTCTAGAAGTGGCCTGAGGTGCCAGGGTGGATCAATGCTGGAGGAGGGACTGTGGGGCTGTGGGTGTTGGGCAAGAGGGGAGTGGGACAGAACCCAAGTCCTGCCAGAGTTCCGGTGCTCTGGGTGGGCAGACGTGGGAAGACTGCATGCTTTCCATCCACGTGGCCCCAGGTGGGCATCTGGCTGTGTGAAGCCACTGACCCCACACAGTGGGTAGTGGACAAGGGGCAGCCCCAGGTACCACGTTCTCAGCCTAGGCATCTCACGCCAGATACAGTAGAGCAGCTGAGAATAGAATAGGGGCCCTGGGGCAGCACTAGGCCTCAAGAATGAAGGGAAGAGAGGACAGGGGGAGAGGGGGTGCTGGGTGGTTCCCACTCAGGCGAGAGTCCTTAGTCCCGTTTGTGGTTCGTGGCTGCATTGAACCTGAAGGAAGGAACCAGAAGGAAGGCCTTCTGATGGGAGGTTAGTCTTGACTCATTAGGAGAAAGCCTATCCCATCGTTTAAGCACAACGTGCCATCATGGTTTTAGAGCTTTATTGTAGAAAGGCAGGGAGAAAGGAGAGAAGGTAGAAAAAGAGAGAGACCAGCCATGGCCACATGGGCAAAAGGCAGAAGAGAGAGAGAGAGAGAAAAGGAAGGCTAGAGAGGAAGAGGGGCAAAAGCTTAGAGAGAGAGAGGTGGGGCCAAGCAGCCTTTCTTATAGTGAGCTGGGCTATCTTGCTGTTGCTAGGTAACTGTGGGGAGGAGTCTAGCCAGAATGCCAGAAGCTTGTGACATTGTCTACATGACTGATAGCCACATGCTTCTCCTGTGGGGGCCGTGGGGGCTGGGGGGGGTAACTTCGACAGGAACCAGGAGGCCAGGAGACATGATCGAATACCTTCTGTCCCGTGTGGGTGTAAATTACCACCCACTGGGTCCCACTGAGGTTCAAGACCTAAGCTCGACTGGAGAGCAGGCTGTCTGTGCATAGCCCATTGCCCCACAAGGGACCTCCCCCTTCTTAGAGGTAAAGAGGAGGATGGAGGAGGAGCTATGTAAGGGGGAACTGGGAGGAAGAGGGACACAATCAGGATTAAAGAGAATAAATAAGTTAGAGAAAAAATAAAAATATGTTTACTTATAGTTCACAATTGCCTCTACCCTTTGGGATAATTTAAAAGGATTTTAGATGCCTACGCAATAACATATTTGCAGCTTTCATTTGTAATGACATTTAAAATGAATATCTTCTTTCTCATGTTTTAACTATTTTCATTATAGTATAACTTACATACTTAAGGTCTATGACTATCAGAGAAGACAACATAGGTTTTCCTTTACATGTGTATGTAGTTTCAGAGACAGAGAATCTTTGAATTACAGTGGATTTTCTTTGGTTTGGCTTGGTTGTTGTTGCCAGCAGCTAAATGTCCATCATAAGAAATAAGTCTATAAAAAAATATCACCCAGACTGTAAACAGAGAAACAAGAGTGCCTCTTGTGGTACATAAGCTTATGAACAAGCCAAACTAGTTTCTTTGGGGCAAATGCTAATTAAAATCACTAATGAAAAACAATGCATGTGTTCATGCTTTTAATCAATCTAACACTTTGCCAATAGGTTTTAGATATTGACAAGAAAATAAAAAGTAACAGGAAAACTTAGCCCTCTAGAATTATTTTTGTTGTTGTTGTGATATTACAAATCTAAGACACCTACATATACAAAAATGAAGATTCCAAATACTACCTTTTGTCTTTAGAACTTTTATGTCTCATTTCTGGCAAGGACATAATCAAATAGTATGACTTTTATCAATTTTTAATGCCTGCATGTATAGATACAATTATAATCTTACAAAGGGGTAGCTTTCTGTCACGATGTCAATAGTTTAACTTAATAAGGAGTTACAGTAAAAAGAGGCAAAGCTGGTACTAGAAACACCAGGGGCAACTGTGGAAGGAGCTAATGCCTTAAATATCTAGAATTCCAGCAGCTGTCTGTGGCCATGAAGTAATGTGTATGAGAAAGAAGAGCAGACAGGTAAGACTGGTGAGAAAAACAAATCGTGCATTTGCTGAAGTCTCTGTTGGATGGATGTTTTCTCTTTGTAGCTGAAGGCATTCGTCAGCATGATGGCTAGGATGAAGGCCAAGCAACGCTAGGAGAGAGAGCTTGCCATGCTCCAGCATATAGGTTGTTGGTTATGGAAAATTTCTACTTCAAGGCCAGGATTGGACTAAAACAGTGTAACTGGACTGTGAGAGGGAATCAGGGTAGAATGTAGAGGTACAACGCAGTGCGGAAAACAATAAGGGATACACAAATGAAAACAACTGGCCAATGGAAGACGAGGAAAGGTGTTACCTACAACAAAGCTGGAAAGAAAGATGGGCTAGAGAGGCTTATAGTAGTAATATTCCTAACTCAATATTTTGCTTCTTTTCTGCATACCTAGCAATATAGCTTAACAAGCTTTCTTTTCCTTTGTATGGATTAATTTCTCCCTGATATTAATTCATATGCAGTATCGATTGCTTCAAGCAATGGACCTTTAAACAGTAAGCATTATTTTCTATCATGGAAAGAGTAAAATTAATTAGTACCTTTGACATTTGAGGACTACAGAACTTGCCTAAGGTCACCAAATGGTCACTCAGGAGCTTTATAAGCACCTTTTTGCTCAGTCTACTGGGGAACTGTAGGCCTATTTTTGTCAGAATTTTAAAAGAAATGTATTTATACCCTAATTATGGAAAGTTATAATTTCAGCTAATCATTAAAATTCTTAATTGAATCAAAAATAAGAGGAAATGGTAGGAATTTAGGGAAATTACGTAAAGACATAGTTATGATACACAAGTGAAATAAAATCAGGACAGCTAAGAATAAACCCAAAGATGACGCCTTATCTTAGAAAATTCAGAAAACACAGTATGATGAGAAACTCCTAAGAAGTTTTTCTCTGTTAACTCTTACAAATGGAAGGCTGGATCCTTTGACATTTTCTAAAGTGCTGCAAGCTTTCAGATGGAGTTCTCTAAAGAAATTAAGACCATTGCAAATAAACTACAATTCCTACCAGGAGACACACACATTGGGAAGTCCCTTTCTCAGGGATATAGGCAGTGTTTTGTTCTCCCCTAGAAACACAGCAAGAAAAATCAATTCCTAGTCCCAAGCCTTCCATTGATTTTTCTTTGTTCTACATATAAACTTTCCAGTTAAGTACTCTCCTGAATGGCAAGGGTTCGGTGAAGAGGACTACGATGTAATATATCTCTTTACAAAAGCTTTCTTTAGTGTTCTCGACACTGCGATCTGAGAACAAGACTATTTTCCTAGTCAGCACATGCTGCTCTCCTTTCAGTACTTTGAGCAAAGGTGTGGAGGTGTGTGAAATGTAAGTTTGCTGCCATGGCAAGGATGCAGACTGTCTCCCAAAGTTTGTATGCTACAGACAACCAACGTGCAAGCGTTAGCAAATGATGGACCATTTAAGAGGTGGGCCCTAGTGAAAATGGTAAAGTCACTGGGAACTGGGGACGTCACCCTCTAGGATGATTAATGCAAACTTTTTTTGTATAGAAAACAAGCTTGACCCCCAGTGCTCTTTCTGCTGTCCTTTCCTTCCATGTGACTTCTCCCTTTTGAACACATGATTCATACATGACACCATCTGCATGCTGAGCCCAGCCAAGATGCCTTTATCAGATGGATTCCATCATGGATTTTCAGCTGACTGAACTGAACTAGGAAATTCTCCTTTCTTTATAAAATACCAAGCCTAAATTGTACATCATGGAGCAAGAAGGTAAATAGTCTGAATAGAATTCTAAGAGGAATTGAACTCACATTCGATTAATTGGAACGCAAAGAAGCAATCAGCCTTTGAGGGCATCTATCAATCAGAAATGAGCTCCAGGTTAGTACTCTGTGTCTTAGTCTCAATGTGTTGGTTGCTGCTTTTACAATTGATCTCAGAGTATGAAGAGGTAGCCCTATAGTTAAGATGGGCACTGCTTTCACAGAGAGCTCACAATTATTTCCCAGCTCACATAACAGGTGGCTAACACTTGTACTTCCAGTTACAAGGTATCTAATACCTCTGGCCTACCCAGGTGCCCATGCTCACATGCACATACTAATGCACATATACACAATTTTAAAATGTAAAATATATTTTAAAATAATTTCATTTTATAATGTGTATCAAATTATGAAGTTGTGTTTTATGATTTGAGGAAAAGGTAGCATACGCATTACATTGTAAGTCACAGAAAAATAGAGACAAAGTCCAAGTTCAAAGGAAGCAACTCACTATAAGGTTGATTTCAATGAAATATGACACACTAAAATGTTAATGTGTGGCTAATCTGTTTGTCTTGAGAGTTGCATATTAAATTTTAAGATCAGATATCAAGCTTGTCACTAGTAAAATCAGCATTTTAGTTAAGAGAAAGTCTCTGTGTATGGAGTTTCTGTCTTTGAGAGGCACCAAAATGTTGGCAGGTGAGGACAGACCCAGTGATGACAACACTGTCTGCCAGGTGAATACATCTACAGGAAACTTGTTTTCTAATTGGCCTTTCATTTTGGAATAGAGGAAACAAGGCAGATATGATGGAAATGTAGTATAATTGCAAAAAGAAACAATTTTAAATTTTAGGTTAAATTGATTTAGGGACACATTAAACATATCCAGTTTTCTACTTACTATTATTATACAGTGCCTTCTGTGAAACCCCTGGCATAGGAAGACATCTTGGCTCCTACTCAAATGCCTCTAGGGAAAGGCTCTTGTCACTTCTAGGCAGATGGAACAGAAAGTGTCTATCATGGGAAGTGCCTTTTGTTTTAAACATTGAAGGCATGTCTTCCTTTTTATCACTCCTCTTTGGTTCTCTTCATCTCTTGTCAAGTATTTTTACTGTAGTTTAATTTTTTCTTTGGATAGCTAGCCTCTCAATACTGAGGAAGTGTCTCACACTAAGATGTCCTTGCCATAATTTTTAAATGTCTTGATAGAGATTAGTAGTTCAAGGAATCAGAAAGCATAAAAGATCAAGGACAAATCCTTTGATATTTAAATAAACCACACACAGGGAAAAAGGACCACCTGAATTCCCTTGAAAAGACTTCATTTTCCCTCAGAACAACCCTGAGATTCCACCTTACACCAGTCAGAATGGCTAAAATCAAAACCTCTGGAGAGGATGTGGAGAAAGAGGAACACTCCTTCATTGCTGATAGGATTGTAAACTGGAACGACCACTCTGGTAATCAATCTGGAGGTGCCAGCTGCATATGTAGCAGAAGATGGTCTAGTCAGCCATCACTGGCAAGAGAGGCCCCTTGGTATTGCAAACTTTATATGCCCCAGTAAAGGGGAATGCCAGGTCCAAGAAGTGGGACTGGGTGGATAAGGGAGCAGGGCAGAGGGAGGGTATAGGGAACTTTCGAGATAGCATTTGAAATGTATATAAAGAAAATATCTAATAAAAAATAAATAAATAAATAAATTTAAACAAACAAACAAACAAAAAATTGGAAATAGATCTACCTGAAGACCCAGCAATACCACTCTTGGGAATATTCCCAAAAGATGCCCACCATGCCAGAGAGGCACAAGTTCCACTATGTTCACTATGTTCCTACCGGCCTTATTTGTGATAGCCAGAAGCTGGAAACAACCTAGATGTCCCACAACAAAAGAATTGATACAGAAAATGTGGTTCATTTACACAATAAAATACTACTCAGATATTAGGAATGAGGACATCCTGAGTTTTGCAGGCAAATGGAACTAGAAAATATCATCCTGAGTGAGGTAACTCAGACCCAAAAGGTCATGCATGGCATGTACTCACTAATAAGTGGATATTAACCAAAAAACCAAATCAAAACAAATGTACTGAATATCCAAGATACAGTCCATATAACTCAAATGGTCAACAAGCTGAAGTTCCCAAGTGAGGACGCCTCAGACCCACTTGGGATGGAGAAGAAAGAAATCACAAGTGGGGAGGGAGGGAGGGACCTGCATGGGCGTAGGGAGGGGAGAGGGGAACCTGATCTAGTATTGAGTGAGGTAAAAGGACTGAAGCCCAGAGGGCCAGCAGAAAGAATGGAAACAGGAAACCTCAGGAGGTAGAAGGTTGAGGAGACTCTCTAGAATACACCAGAAACTTGGAAGGTGAGAGACTCTCAGGACTCAAAGGGAGATACCATAGATGAAATGCCAGACAGTAGGGAGAGCGAACTTATAGAGCCCACCAACAGCAGGAAGACAGGGCATCAAATGAGGGAGGGGTTTGTCATCCCTCTGTCAAAATTCTGACCCATAATTGTTCCTGTCTGAAAGAACTACAGGGATGGAAATGGAGAGGAGCCTGAGAAAAAGAAGGTCCAGTGGTAGATTCAAACTGGGATGCAGCTCAAGAGGAGTTCCTAAGGCCTGACACTATTACTGAGGCTATGGAGTGCTCACAAAAAGAGACCAGACATGTACACCCAACCAATGGACAGAAGCTGCTGACCCCTGTGGTTAAATTAGGGAAAGACTGAAAGAAGCTGAGGAAGAGGGCAACCCTGTAGGAGGACCAGCACTCTCAATTAATCTGGACTCCAGAGATCTCTCTAACACTGGACCACCAAACAGGCAGCATATACCAGCTGATATGAGGCTCCCAGTTCATATACAGCAGAGAACTGCCCTATCTGTATTCAATCAGATGAGATGCACCTAACCCTCAAGAGACTGGAAGCCCCCCGGGGAGTTTTGAGATCAGGTGGAGTTTGTGATAGGGGGTGGGCACATCCTTATGGAGACAAGGGTGTGGGGAGGATGAATGGTATGTGGAAGAGTTGGAGGATAGACTGGGGGCTGGGGGGGGGAATAAAATTTGGAGTGTAAATGAATAAATAAATTTAAAGA
This sequence comes from Mus musculus, assembly GCF_000001635.26. Lineage (NCBI taxonomy): Eukaryota > Metazoa > Chordata > Mammalia > Rodentia > Muridae > Mus > Mus musculus. Next base: position 81,128,778 of record NC_000075.6, on the reverse strand, counting down.
AACAAAAGACTTAATGTTCCCAAAGATTCCATCACAAGGTTGAGTCCCTGCATCCAAACAATGATGTGAAGGAAGACAGTAGTAGTATGTATTTCCTCCTGGCCTAGCATCAGATTCAGCTTGCCTTGAACTTAGTGTGGCTGAGTCCTGTAGGGACCAAATGTTACTACATGGGTTACAATGGAGATAGAATTGAAAGGTGAATTAGACATAGCAAAATTTAAAGCAAGACTTCGAGACAGTTTTTAAATATTCTTTTTGTTACTAACACTTAATAATGTGTTTGACAATATCTCCATAATGGAACTTTCAACTATTAAACACCAGAATGTTTCTTTTAGTTAGGTTATTAAAACAATAATTATTAGCCACACACACACAAACTTCATAATTAAAGCAGAACTATCCAAAATTTGGCATAACAGAAAACATCATCATAGAGAAACAAATAACCCCAAATTATAATATTATTTTGGAGACATGCAGTAAACTGATGGATTATTCTATCCTTTTCTGTAATCCACTGACTTTATAATAGCATTCTTATTAAATTAGTTTCAAATTAATTTTAATGCCCTTCACTATTGGGAATGTATCAAATGAGTATTATGCTGATTGAATTTGGATTTCTTAATTTGGAATCTGAGTGTTTGCATTGGTTTAAAAGTGTCTCTACATCTTTCTGGATACATGAAATATAACAGTACAATAAAGATTCTAAAAGCAGAAAATGTGAACTAACAACCCTCAGGTACTCTGAGAATTGTTAACTCATGTAAATTACAAAATTAGGCAATAATTCAAACTGCTATTTTCCAGCATCCTAGGACCGCCAACAGAGCCCTAGTTATTTGGTCTTTCTGAATAGCAGACCATAGAGCAGAGAGTGAAGTACATTTGGACCACTGTGCACAGGAGCAGGAGTGAGCCAGAGGTCAGACACAGTGCTCTGTCCCAGAAGTCAAAAATCAATCTGCCCAGAGTCAAGAGGGAAAGTTCCTGTCAAGTTATGTAGCATGAACATTCTCCTCCCAGGAAATAGGGCAATTATCCCACAGGTTTGCTTTAATTCTGGTCTTTGGTCACTTTGAGTCATCTCTGTCTCAGATTCTTAGTGGTAACCTGTTAGATAAACCACTCATGTAAGCACTCAGAGAAAGGTAGATGCACTTAGAGACTCAGCTCAGGTCTGAAGATAATGACAGCTTTTATCAAAAGCAGCTGCAGGCAAGGTTGAGCACAGCAATGATGGGCCAGGTTCAAGGGAGGAAAACAGACACAGATAACCCCAAGTCCAAATCTGCTTGAAGCTTTTCTATGCTCTCAAGGATTTAAATCACTATGCATGCATTTTTATGGGTTCCATTATTTGTTTCTCACCACTGATTGGTCACTTCTATTTTGTAGTCATTGCTATCTGATTGTATTTTACTCTTTGCATTTTCGTCACAATATTAAAGACAGTAGGATTTTAGAGATTGTGTTTTAATCACCATTTTCTCCCTCCAATACTCCCTCATATAATTCTGACTGCTCTCCTTCAAATTTATGGCCTTATTTTTTCAATAGTTGCTATTAGATAGATAGATAGATAGATAGATAGATAAAAATGTATATACATATATATATATACATATGTGTACATATATATGATGCATATATATGATGCATATATGGGTGTAAATATATGTATGTATACAAACATTTACATATATGTATATATATATATATATATATATATATATATATATCCAAGTATAACCCATTGAATTCAGTCTGTATAATGTTATTTGTATCTTGTATTTATTTTAAATCCGATACTACGATGTTTGAAATTAGTGGGACAATTGAAACTGTTGATTGTTTTAGCTCTCATTTATAGAGCTTATATTCTAACTTTTTCATTTCAAATAAAACAATGTCCTTTTTAGCTTCCTATGGAAACTTATTGAGATGTCCAATGAGTTGCTTAGACTGACAACATTTTCTACAGCAAAATTCTGGAGGGCATGTCTCATCAAGAGCCTCTTTCCGTTAAATAGATTACTATGGAGCTTAGTGAATTCCATGCATTCTTCTGGGTTTATGAATTCAAAAGACAATCCAGAATACAGTTGGACAGCCAATGATGTAGAATCTCAGCATGGGTCTCTTCCCACTGGAAGCAACAAGAGGCTCTGTGTTTGCACAGGAGAGTGCAATCATTTTACCAAGAGGCTTTAGCCTGCTGGCACCTATGAAGAACTTGGGTTTTAACTCCTTATCATGACTCCACTTTAATGATTTGATTCTAGATTACATGTATCATTCAGTCATCGAAGAAGAAGCCTAAATTATTTCCCATGATTTCTACTCTCATTTCATATTTCTATCATTCATTTAGGAATTGTCTTTAATTTTGGTGCAAGGATAGCTGAGCATTTTGTTTCTATATGGGGAATTTGTTGATTGGGCCAATCTGCCAAAATTAGAAGTTAGCACTGCCTTAAAATTTTCCATGTGCCAAATGTGTTCTCCCATGGTCTATGTTTATAACTATAACTTTGTGGAGAGCTGATGTACAGTAGGGCAGAAATAATCTTACTGAGCAAAGCAAATTTATATAGCACTTCCCAAGGGACCCCATAGTGAGAGGAGAGAACTGACTTCTGAAACTTGTCTTCTTGTGTGTGTGTGTGTGTGTGTGTGTGTGTGTGTGTGTGTGTGTTTCTATCTCACTGTGTGTGTCTCTGTGTGTGTTGCTCTTTGTATGTGTGTTGTGTGTCTGTGTGTGTGTGTGTGTGTGTGTGTGTTTCTATCTCACTGTGTGTGTCTCTGTGTGTGTTGCTCTTTGTATGTGTGTTGTGTGTCTGTGTGTGTGTGTGTTTCTATCTCACTGTGTGTGTCTCTGTGTGTGTTGCTCTTTGTATGTGTGTTGTGTGTCTGTGTGTGTGTGTGTGTTTCTATCTCACTGTGTGTGTCTCTGTGTGTGTTGCTCTTTGTGTGTATGTTGTGTGTGTGTCTCTGTTTGTGTTGCTCTTTGTATGTGTGTTGTGTGTCTGGGTGTGTGTGTGTTGTTCTATGTGTCTGTCTGTGTGTGTTTATTTTGCTGTATATAGGTCTCTGGGTATGTTTCTGTGTGCATGTTTCTGTCATTTGTATGTGTGTGTATACATACACACATAGTCACAAATACATGCAGAGTGAAAATTAATCAAGTGTAAAGCATTTAGAATAAAGACCTTTTCTCATAAAGAAAGCAAATTTGCCTAGCTTATATAATGTATACCCTGTGCCTTTTTTCATCAGTGAGATTGCTGATGTGAAGTTCGTGGTTTTAAGAGAACTCTTTCTAAACTCATGAGAAAAGAAACGTTGTACGTTCTGTTTGTGAGCATATCCCCAGTGTCTGGCTCTGTGGCTGTCAGTTAGGTTTTGCTGATACTTTATTGAATAAAAACTAATGCAAATATTTAAAAGGTCTCCTGCAGACACACTAAAAGAAAAAAAAAAAAAGAATTGTCTTAACGTCTGTGATGTTGGGATCTTGTTTTAAAGCTAGTTTCTGTGCCAGTGAGGTAAAGCCCAGTACCTGTTTTCTCTGCTATTAGATTCAGAGGATCTGATCTTATACTGAGGTTCCTTGATTCATTTCCAATTGAATTTTGTGAAAGGAAAAAGATGGGGATCCAATTTCATTCTCCTCGGTTTAAGTATCCAGCTTGTTCAATACCACTTGTTGAAAATCTTGTCTTTTTCTTTCCTCTTTGCATTTTGACTCTTTCATCAAACCTCAAGTGTGCAGATGTGTGGATTTAGGTCCTGGTCTTTTATTTTATTCCATTGATTAGTGTATCTATTTTTATTCCAGTATCACACTGTTTTTATTACTCTACAGCTCTGTAGTACATCTTAATTTTAGGGATGTTGATACCTCTAGCATTTCTTTCATTGTTCAGAGATGTTTTAGCTCTTCTTGGTTTTTATATATCCCGTATAATACTTAATATTATTTTTTTCAATTTCAGTGAAGGACTGTATTGGAATATTGATAGGTATGGCATTGAATATGTAAATTGTTTTGGTAGAATGACCATTTTCACAAGTTTTGTATTGCCCCACTCCATGGACATGTTTTTCATTTTCTAAAGTCTTCTTTACTTTCTTTCTTCTTAAAGTCTTTATTAAATAAATATTTTACTTACTTTATTAGAGTCATTCCAGGATATTTTTAGACTATTGTGAAAAGTATTCATTTTGATTTCTTTCTTAGTAAATTTGTCATTTGTATATATGGAAAACAGACTTTTGTGCCTTAATGTTGTACCCCTCTACTTTGCTAAATGTATGTATAAGTTCTCTGGTGGAGTTTCTAGCTAAATACATCATCTATGCATAAGCATACAATAAGTTATTCCTATCCTATTTTCATAACCTTCATTTCTTTACTTTTTTATTGATTTAGTTAAAATTGCAAATACTAAGTTGAACAGGAATGGAGTGTGCACATTCTTGTCTTGCTCCTGACTTTAGTGGAAATGCTTGAATTTCTCTACTTTAGAATGATGGTGACTGTGGGCTTCTTATAGATTGTCTTCCCTGTTTTGAGAATGTTCCTCACATGCATAGTCTCTCCAGACTTACCATGAAGTGGTATTTAATTTTGTCACGGGACTTTTCTGCATGTAATGAGATAAAAACTCAATGGATTCAGGAAAAGGGACAATTATCCATTGCTAGAAGGAAAATAAAGTGGTGCAGCCACTATGGAAATCAGTGTGGATGGCTCTCATGAAGCTAAAAGTAGATCAACTACAAGATACAGCTTCCCACACTTGGGACTGTATAGAGACACTGCCTCTCCATGTTCATTGTTGTTCTATTCATAATAACCAGAAAACATAAACAGCCTAGATTTCCATCAACTGATAAAGTTATTGCAAATGTGTTACATTTGCACAATGGAATATGATTGGTTTTCTAGGAAAATAGAAGTTATAAAATGTGTTGGCAAATGGATGGGGCCAGAAAAAAAAAAAAAAAGTCACCTTAAGCAAAGTATCCCAGGCCCCTGAGGAGAAACTTGCAGGCTCTTCTCGTATATGGATATTAGGATTGGATTTTTTGCCTTAGGATTATCTTTTATTTAGAATAGCCACAAAGATTAATAGCACAAAAAGGACTGGGGAAGAAAAGAATTTTCAGGAAAAGGGGAAATGGAACATTGTATTATAAGGAGATGAATAGGAAGTTAGAACAGGAAGATTAAATGAGGTGTGGAATGGGCCAGAGCAGAGGAAGGAGTATAGGAAGAGATAATTAAGACAAAAGGTCTTTAGAAGAGTCATATAGAAACTTACTAGTGTATAAATCAGTTAAGATATACACATGTAACAGGATCTTAAATAAAGTTAGCATATAATAAGAATAGTATCCCAGTTACACAAAATGCACCATCCAAAAAGAAAACAAACAAACAAAAAACCCTTTGATACTAAGAACAGGTTGCCCTTGCTTATGGTACTGACCAATGGGATATCCTAGATTCCTCAAGCTATACATGTTATTGTCGGTGCATGGATTTTATGGGAGTAACCAATCACCTTTTTAAAAATGAAATGTAAGGCCCACTCCATAAGAAACCTTACCTGACACCATTGGTGAAGCCAGATAGAGACTAGAGAGCAAATGGGCCATCACCATTACAGAAAACATACTACTTTTTTCTGCTAAATAAGCTCAGCAATTAAGTGACTAATAATGACACATTGCTATACTCATAGATCAGTCCACTGTCTGACCCTTATCAGAAAAGCTTCATCTTACAGAAGATGGTAATTAATTTAAAATTTTTACAACTAGATAATGGGCAGAGCTTTAAAAGCTGGACTGTGCAGCCGTAATGGTATGTTCATGTCATACTTTCATCTTCTCAAGAATCTATGTAGACAATGAAGCTGTAGTGGTGGATGATTTCAAAGAAACAGCATTTCCCAGCCACAAAGGGGTTATGCACCCACAGAATATACTCACAGAATGCACTCACGGAGCTCATATAGTAGATCCCAGAAACTACAATGTCATGAACAAGACCTGTTCAAGGTCAAGCCAGATAAAATTACAGTCCCAGAGTAGAGGACATAGACACCAAGTTCCACACCTAGCCAGGAAGCTAGTTATAAATGTTAGCTACAAGAAGAGGAAAATTCATTTCATTTCAATGAAGCAGCACTGGGTAAATCACCACGCTCCAGTGTCATCTCCATGCTTAAGAGTAGTTGGCCTACACAATTTAGACTCCTTTTGTTGCTAGTTTTTCCTGTTTTCATTTAAAAAAAGAGAAATAGCATGGAATTGGGCAGGTTGGGTGCTGCAAAAGACTTAAGATGACTTGGGAAAGTTGGGGAGGAGAAAGGAACATGATCAAAGTATATAGCATGTATAAAGTTCTCCAAGAATATTAGTATGGCATTATTAAAATTTAGGAATTACAAAATAACTTTTCCTTGAATCTTGTCTTAAATATCGGCAAATCTGATATTTTACTAAGCAGGTAACTAATCAACCCTGAGTATCCAGTCTTCCCTTCTACTGAGCTAAGCAGAAAGAGGCTTTCAGGGTTTTGCTTTCCTGACTATGCTATAGAAAGAATGCCACTCACCATTCTGGGACTTCAAATAGATATTCATTATTTTAAATAATCTCTATGACTTCAACATTTTATTCCCTAAAATATATTTGAAATAAGATACTAGGTGCTTAAATAGCTAATTATTTATTATTTTTCTCTAATATTCTCTATGAGGCACTATAACATGAGGACAACTGGCTCACGATTGAAAGGAGGAACACACCAATCAAATATACATTTTCCCCTCCATTGATTTGAATCATTTCAGTGTCAAACAAACCTTTACAACAGTCTCAGCTGATAAATTCCTATTTTGATCAAACATGAAATAAACCTTTAAGAAAAGGAAACTCAAGAAAATACTATTGTCAGGAAATATATTTATTCTCCAGCCCCTTAATGGGGGATCTATGATACAATAAAAACAATAAATACATCTGAAAGACATTGAAAATAAATTTATGCTAATGTGCTGAGAAATTGCTGAGTGTTCCATAGTTACACTGACATAATCACTTCAATTAGAATATTCTGTAGCTACATTGAACTCCATATATCTGAATGACACATAATCTTCTCCTTGGCAAATCTCTTTTCTCAAGATCATTGTGCTTATAAACAGTAGAGTCAGAGCTGCAGGTCAGGTTTTGCAGTTCAAAATGATGGGATCCTGGATTTTGTCTGATAAAACAACTTGTTATTGCATATCATGAGAATATATGACTCTACAATAGAAACACTCACACACACACACACACAACTCACGCACTCACATATCAAAACATACTATTAGTTAAACAATGGACTAGGTTAACAGAAATGTAGACTAGTGTGAAAATGGTTAAGACATATTTCTGGTTTTTCAGATCACAACACAAATGTTACACAGGTTTCTGAACATTTGCTCTAGAAACTGTATGGATTATTATCCCTATCAGACAACAGACCTAGTCAAATCTACCCTGCCCACATTGCTTACAATAACAGAAGATTAAAGGGAACTTGAAAATGCATATTTTTTAAGCAGTATAGGGATCATCTGATTCCCATAGACTTTCCCAGTCTCTACTGTCTAATCCCAGACCTACACATTAACACATTTCTTTTATTTCTCTACTCTATATAGAGATTTAAGTTTACTAAGATAAACACTGCCTGGATGGTGGAGGGACAAGCTATATTGACTGAAAGGAGTGCCCCAATGGAGTAGAGACAAACTATAACCAAAGCATGTCTGACATATAATTAAAGAGATAATATAATCCAACAAAGATAGGGCATGTCTGTTGTGGGTAGCCCTGGGACTAATTTTATTTGATGTTAATTCCATTCTCCTGTGAGTGGCTGCGGAAAAAGGAATTAGTCAGCACTCAGGTGATTTCCTGTAAGCCTGCTTCCCACCTTAATTTGTAAAATAAAGGAGAGCTGATGATTGGGCAGATAAAAGGGAAGGTGGAGTGGAAGGCGGGGAGAGAGAAGAAGGAGAAACTGGAAGAGGGAGAGGATACAGAGAAGGAGGAAGAAGAAGAAAAGCAGAGCAGAAGCACATGGCCTGAAGAAACCACAAGTTCTAAGGGGTCTCATAAGATGTGAAAGATGGTAGTGTAGTGGTAGATCTGCCCAACTAGGCACACAGTATGTATTCATATTAATTGAGTTGTGTTGTTATTGCCGGGGAATATTTGGGATGAAGATATTTACCATAACACGTGACTATTTTTGAGAAATATGTTTTTATTGTTATTCAGCTCAAACAATCCTTCTAGAAGCTTCTGACCCTTTTTACAGAGCTAAGAGCCATTGGCTCAGGTCAGGCACTCTTCTCATTCAGGACTATTTTCCCTATGTCTGCATACCTCATAAGACTTCAGGAAAGAATTACGTTCTTTTTAAGCTTTTAGACATCACTACAGGTCTTTGTACACAGAAAGTATTCACGTAGATCCTTTTTAATATTTGAAGAAGAAAATGAGATTATTTTATATGACTAATAATTAATCAGGGTTGTCCAAATGAGCAAAATTCATAGGAATATAGATTTCTGTGTGATAGGAGGAAATTTTTCCAAGAGATCACAGCTAAAACAGAGAAGAAAATGCCTTCCTGGGTGGAGGAATAAGAAACATAACCAAATCATGCTAAGACAGCCATTGACAAAACATATCTTAAAAGTCTCCCCCTCCCCTTTTCCTACATTTTGTTTGTTTGTTTGCTTGAATTCTAAGTTCACAAGTGTAGCTCCTTTTCCTCCAACTACTGTTTGATAACAGGTCCATCTGAATCCATTTAGGGTTTTTTATGTTTGATACTGTTTCTCTTGCCTTAGATATTCTTTAGACTTATTTCTAGCTACAGTGAGTTATATAGGCTGGACAACACCTAAAACCATTTTCTAATAACTGAACACAACGATTCTACACAGAAGTCATCCAGATGCTGACTATAAAAATGTATTATACAGTTCTCTCTCTCTCCTTCTCTCTCTCTCCTTCTCTCTCTCTCCTTCTCTCTCTCTCCTTCTCTCTCTCTCTCTCTCTCTCTCTCTCTCTCTCTCTCTCTCTCTCTCACACACACACACACACACACACACATACACTGTAGTTATTTGGTGGGGCTCTGATCTTATTTCTCTGAATAAGTACTGAACTTGGACTTGAAATAGTCTGTGAAATTTTCATTCTTCCCTTGAAATGAATCAGTCATATACCGTCAGTCAATATTAGAAGACTGCCTTTATATTACTATGATGAATCACTCTAGACATTCCAGGTGATACCAAAGATCCTGTTCTACCTTCATTTTCTCTTGATTTAGGAACAATTTTCAACTCTAATTTTAATTCAAAAAATTTAAATCTATCAATTTTCCCGCCTTCCAAATCAATATCCTTCAATATTTTCTCCTACTCTCCTCCAGTTCTTGGAGGGTTCATTTCTCTTGGGTTTGGATGGTGGATAAATTATCCTAACAGTGCTATCTGTGTCGAAGCTAATGACCTGTCTAAAAGAATTACCTATCTATTTAACAAGTAAGAAATACAAGTTGCACCACAGAAGGTAAGAGAAAGTTTCACTTGAGTAAGATTTTAAGAGCTGATGTGAAAGAAATACTTGTTTTGGAGAGGAGGATGTTGTGTTTTGTTTTGGGAACTGGTTAACTTGATCCCATCTAATCAATAATTACAATAGACATTAAAGATGAGCTCAGTATGTTCAGTTAATGCTTGGTTTAAAAAAGAACAAAAGCTTACAAAGAACAGAGCTTCAAACAATATCACTTCAAATATATAAGCATCTCATATAGTTCTATACCAAACACAAAATTAGATTTTCCTTGATACAGAAGATAAGGTAATTTAGAAATGGCCCCTGGTTCAGATACACTGATTTTTTTTAAGCCATTTTATCTGATAACTGCATTAAGGATTCTTTCCTATTTTGAGCAATACTTCATGATTCAGTTTTGCATGCTTTAAGTCTGAACCAAATATTCTGTGTCCTCAATAAGACCTGTTTAGCTGCATCTCAAGAGTCAGCTTCAGGCATCAACATTTATGAAAGGTTCTTATCATCGTCCTCTCTTTAATTTTCTTTCTGACAAGGAAACTAATTTTGTTGCCTAAGAATAAAATTATAGAAATACATAAATATTGTGAAAATCATAGATTTATCTTTCATGGTATTAGAACATTTCAAAGTGAAAAATAAAACAATACTTGTAAACCGACTAAAAATATTGTAAAATCATCTTTTACAGTTAATTTAACAGAAAAAATATAGAGGTATTCATATTACAATATAATAGTATAAACTCCATACGATGAACCAATACATTTCAAACTTTGTTTTGGCCTGAAACTATACCGGTTTTAAGCTGAAAATTCAAGAACCCCAAAGTACTCGAATTATAAGTACATTGTCTTTTAGATACAAATTTCCCTTTGGCATGCATATAATAATAAAGATGGTTGTCCATGGAACACCTCGAATCACAGAGAGTACAAAGATCAACTTTACTAGTAAAGAATGCTGAGGAATATGCCAAGAAGTGGGTGTGCTAATCTATTAGCCTGACATGTGTTTTTGGCTGGTAAGTGCTCCAGGTACTTTGAGGTTCCTCTGTAGTTCACCATCAAAAAGCTTTTTCAGAAAAAGCTGAGCATGCCCAGAGATATTTCTGTCCGTCATGTTTATTATGCACTCTATGCAATCCTAAACATATGTGTTCTTCTTTGTAATTTTAACCTTTATATTGTGTGCAGAGTCTTGAGCTCAATATACCTCAAAATATATCTTATCTCTTGTGAACTTTAATGATAAACAGCACATTGAGAAATATGTTTATCTTTAAAGTATGCTCCTATGTACACACACCTTTCCTATATATGTACATAAGAAAACAAATACCTGATAATTTTAGTAAAGAGTTGTTTTTGAAATAATTTAGTGATCTGCTTAACTGTGAGAGGTCATGAATCTCTGTCCATTTATTTCTTGGTAATGTTTGTTTTGGGTTTTGCACTCAGCAAGAGGTGAACCCCTGCATTTGTTTACAGTATAATAGAGGTCTCTTCTGGGATGTTGTCCATGAAAGGTTGGTTCCTTCATGACCTTCATATTCACGCTGGCCATAATGTTTCAATAACCCACTCATTTCAGCAATCATAAAACCCACCCATACCACAGCATTGCCTAGACCCATGTTCCCCTATACATGCTCTAAGAGGTCTTACATATAGGGCCCCATACTCTGTAAAGTAACTTACAGCACACTTGTGTCAAATAAATTATACTGGTAAACTGTCATGTACTGTTTGCACCTGTGAAATGCTGGTTCAGAATCACTGGAAAGAGAGGTCCATTGGACATGCAAACTTTATATGCCCCAGTACAGGGGAATGCCAGGGCCAAAAAGTGGGGATGGGTGGGTAGGGGAGTGGGGGGGAGGGTATGGGGGACTTTTGGGATAGCATTAGTAATGTAATTGAGGAAAATACGTAATAAAAAATATTAAAAAACAAACAAACAAAAAAACAAACAAAAAAACCAAGAGGTGGGTCCTCTGATCTTGGGACTCAAGTAGGATTCTCTCTCTTTCTCTTTCTCTTTCTCTTTCTCTTTCTCTTTCTCTTTCTCTTTCTCTTTCTCTGTCTCTCTGTCTCTCTCTCTCTCTCTCTCTCTCTCTCTCTCTCTCGTGCTTTCCAAATTCTTTTTCTTCCTGAGGAGAAAAAGTCAGGGAGAGAAGAAAGCAGATGGGAAGGAAAGGAGAAAGAGAGAAGGGGACAGAAAGAGAATGGTTACACAATTCAGAGCATCTGTGGTAGCAGTGGGACTCAAAGACAGGAGATGAGAGGAATCACTGGCTCAAAACCACCATCTCTGATTGCAATACTAAACAGATATCATGTAGTACTTGAACCACATAAATAACAATCAAACAAACAAAACTCTTCTTGGTATTCAACGGGAGCAGTACTAAGAAGGCATGTGGGGCTTCAGGACAACTTTTACAGGAGTATCTTGTGAGACATGACCATGATAATCCATCTAGTTGCACTAGTCCCATGAGTAAAGAGTTTGGGTGTGAAAAGTACAGGTTCCCTGAGTAGAAATCTGGTCTGACAGTGGACTGAAAGATAGTAACATAAAAGAAAGTTACCACTTTGAATAACTAGAAAAACTGCCCCTCAGAATTGAAGGAGAACCAAACACAAATATCAGGAATTGATTTCATGATCAGATCGTTAAGATAGAATTACAGAAGATATGTGAAAGAATCCTACACACTGAAGAGAATAATAAGTATATCCTGAGACTTCAGGAAAGAACACATACACAATCAGTAATTTATAAAATGAAAAATAGGATGGACGAAATATTATGAAAACAAATCACAGAAGTGAGCAGATGACTTGTCATAGTGAGTGTGAATGTTGATGATGTCCCTTCCTTAATCAAAGGGAACAAGTTAGTGGATTACACGGAATGACAGGACCCTCTTACTTGTTGCCTCCAGTAACTTATCCTTTAAGCAGAGATATGCATGTTATTCAAGTAAAAGAATAAGGAAAAACAATACATGGCAGGGTAGAAATTGTTGAAATATAAATAAAATGAAAACACTTGAATTGTCACCAAAGCAAAGGAAAATGAACAAGTCTAAACCCAACTATTTTAAAAAAACAAACAAAAGAAGGGAAACAGAAAAAAAGAGTAAGCACTGAGAGTAACAAAATTAGAAATGCAGAGGTATACACTGACAATTAAACTCACAGGATTGCTCAGGCATACTTATTTTTTTATAGTTAATTATAATGCATACAATGAATTATGAGTAAAATGGCTACAATAATCATGTTTTTATTTATTTATTTATTTATTTATTTATCACTTTATTTGTTTACATTGAAATGTTATCTGCCTTCCTGGTCTCCCCTCCAGGAACCCCACACCCCATCTCCCCTTCCCTTCCTCAAGTGTGTTCTCCCCCAACTACTCTCCCACTCCCGCCTCACCCCTCCAGCATCCCTCTTCTCTGGGACATCAAACCTCCAGAGGACCAAGCATCTCTACTTCCACTAATTCCAAATGAGGCAGTCCTCTGCTGTGTATATAGTGGGAGCCATGGACTGGCCCATATATACTCTTTGGTTGGTGGTTTAGTCCCTGGGAGCTCTGAGGGTCCGGTTAGCTAATAATGTTCTTCCCTTGGGGTTGCAATCCCTATCAGCTCCTTCAGCCCTTCCCCTAACTTCCCTGGGCTCAGTCCAGTGGTTGGCGGTGATTATCTGCATCTGTCTTAGTCAGGTGCTGGCAGAGCCGCTCAGAGGACAGCCATACAAGGCTCCTGTCTGCAATCACAGGAGGCAGAGGGAGGAAGGGCTCTGGCTGGGAGAGGGGAGGAGCAGGAAAAAAATGGAGGACAGGACAGGCATGGGAAGAATCAGGAGAGAAGTCCAGAGGGCCAGGAGAACAAATAAAGATAAGTAGCAAGGGGGTGGGGAACTTGGGGAACCAGTAGAAAGTCTCAGACACCAGGGATGTGAGAGGTTCCCCAGGACCCAATTTTATAACATTAGCCAAAACACCCAACAGTGGGAAGACAGAACCTGAGGAAACCACCTCTAGTAAAGAGACATAGCCCCCAGTGGAGGCATAAGGCTACCCACCCATCTAAAAAATTTTAACCCAGAATTGTCCCTATCTAAAGGAAATGTAGAGACAAAAATGAAGCAGAGGCTGGAGGAAAGGCCATCCAGAGACTCCCCTACCATGTGATCCATTCCATCCACAGACACCAAACCCTGACATTACTGTTGTGGCCAAGATGTATTTTCAGTCAGGCATACTTTAAAAACATAATTTGCAATAAATTTGAAAAATCTATGTGCTAGCTAGTATTTTGTTAATTTGACAAACAAGCTAGAGTCACTTAGGAAGAGCAAACCTCAGTTGAGAAAATGATCCCTAAAGATTGGTTTGTGGGAAAACCACTGGTACATTTTCTGGATTGGTGGTTGATGTTGAAGGATCCAGCCCACCATGTGCAGTCCCATCCCTGAGCAGAAGGTATACCAAAGTATATATATATATATATTGAGCAAGCCATAAGGTTCAAGCTAGCCAGCAGTGTTCCTCAAAAATGACACCTGTATCGACCATCCCATAAGGCTCATATTTTGAGTTCCTGCCTTATATTATTGGATAGTAGACTTTAAACTATAAAATGAAAATAAACACTTTCCACCATAAGTTGCTTTTATCACAGTGTTTACCACACCAATGGAAACTGTAACAAAGGCATTCTAAAAGAATTTTTAAAAAAAAAACATAGAAGCATGTGACATATCAAAATTAAATCAAGATGTTTTATATACAAAACAACCGAATGTAATGAAGATATAACAAAAAAGACTGGTTCTCATCTAAAATGATTCGATGCCCAGATGGATTGTTTTACCAGACATTTGAAGAGCAAACAGTAAACCTTCTCAAACTATTTTAAAAAATATAAAATAAAAACATGCTACTCAGCTCACTCTTCAAATCTAGTGAGTCTTTATAGCAATACTTGGTAAGACACATTAAGTACTAAGAAGTTTGATAGAATATTCTTCTTGATAAACACAAATACCAGTTCTCAATAAAATATGTGCAAATGAAATTCAAGACCCCATCACAAATTTCTTTCACTGTGATTGCGTTGGCCTCATTATGGAGTTACAGTATGGTCCAACACATACAAATCAGGAAATGTACTGCATGATATTAATGTACACAGGGTAGGAATCACACGGTCATCTCAAGAGATGCAGAAAAAATTTGACAATGAAACGAACTTTTGTAAAAGCCCCAAGACAAATATGGAAGGAATAGAGGGAGCACAGCTCATCTTAATAGATTATTCAGACCCAAAACCAACATTATACTAAATGGGGAGAGCATACATAATACCGAATACAATGACTCTCATTGAACACAGTTCTTAAAGCCATACCAAGAGCAGTGAGATAAGAAAGAAATTGATGTAAGTGGAAAAGGAAAAGGCCAGTTATCACTATTGGCAGATAATACCGTCATGTAACAGCCCCTTAAGACTTCCTCCCAAACTTTTAAACCTGATTAAGAAAACCTTTCAACAAAGTATGAAAATATAAAACAAACAAACACATGTAGGCTTTTCAATGTCTTGATTACAGACAACATGAGGAAGAAGCAAACCAACCCAGTTCATATAAACACACACACACGCACACACACACACTTACATGAACATATGCATGCATGTACATATAGGTAACATATATGCATTGATGACAACTAACAAAAAAGAGACAATGAATCTGAAAGTGAACAAGGAAGGGTGTATAAGAGGGTTTGGAAGGAAGAAAGGGAAAGGGGAAGTATAATTAAATTGTAGTTTCCTAATGTAAAGAATTTAAAAAGAGGAAGGTAGCATGAAACTGTCGACAGTAAAGATAATACATAGAGGACTGGACACAATGGGGACCTTGCAACTAAATTCACAGCAACTCTCATCTGGTTTTAAATCAAGATGATAAAAACTCATATTGGAGAAATGATAGCCTTCCAGCACATGGTTCTGACAAAACTGGATAGAGAAAATGGATGTCAAAGAGGATTACTTAGGGGTCAATTTAATAAAAGTACAAGATGCACTTTGGATCAAATAGACTATATGAAATCTATCATATCTGCAATAAATGCGTACTAATAAAATTAATAAAAATAAATTTACATATATATTTTTTGTGTTCAACTTGGTTTTGACATAATTTAATAATAACCTGTGTGTGTTTACACCATGTGACTGTGACAGTCTGTGCATCTTGAGGAACTGTTTATTTTTTATACGTTGTTCTGCTCATGTGTGAAGTTTCTTATTAGAGTCCTTTCCTACTAGTTTGATATCTGAAGACTCTGTGGAGTGATCTCTGCTTCACTTCTAATATTGAAGAACTGTGCTCGCTGTCTAGCTTTTTTGCCAGTGTCCCATGAGACCTGTTGATTTTATTTTGTTTTCAAAGAACAAGATTATTTTTCACTGACTTTTATTTTGTGTTGCAATTTTATTTCTGCTCTTATTTTTTATTAATCCTTCCAGCCTGAAAGCTTCAGCTTTTGTCAGCAAAGCTTACACTTTAAGAAATGCTTTATTTCTAATTTCCACATATTTTTCTGTTTAAATATTATAAATTCTCCCCTTAGCATTGTCTAAACAGGATCACACAATTTTGCCATTATATTTCATTTCACTCCGTTCTGTGTGTCTTAAATTTATCCACGAGTGGCCTGGAGGACTGTATTTTGGTGCTGTTAAAAACAGCGATAATTGTTATTATTGTCATCTAGATTTTGTTTGATGGTTTTGAGCTACTCTATAGTCAAGGTTTTTATATCTTATTTGCACACACATATTAGTGTAATTTACTCTCTAGTAGTCTTTCAGTTGCCTAGAGGAATGTTGAAACTTTCAAATGCAAATATTGATTTTTATATTTTTGCCATCTTTTATGTTCATTCACTTAGGGTTAATATATTTTGAAGGCCTTTTGTTTGTTGCTTAGGCTTTTTCTTGCCTCAGGGAACCAAACTATTCATCCTTATATAATGTCTTACTCTGTCTCTGATTTTTTTTTTTGTTCTGAAATCTGTTTAATTTGACATTAACATGACATTTTTTTCTTCATTTTTTAGTTGTATGATATATTTTCTATTTCTTTGGATTTAATAGGTATAACGCTTTGTAATCCACTATGCCTATTTTAAAATATGTGTTTTGAGAAAGTATTTAAAAAGACACCATTGAATTATTAGGATTTAATCCTTACATTTTTGTTTTGTTTTCTGTTCATTCTATTTTTTTCTCCCTGATTCCATTTTCATGTTTTCTATAGATTCTTTGAACTTTTCTTTATAACTTTACTTCTCTTTGCTTATAAACTCTGTCTTTAGGAATCACTTAGATATTGATGAGGCTTTGTGTGCACCCTTGTCACTGGCACCACTGTTAGAACAGTTGAAATCCAACCTGCTTACAACTTCTGTTTCCTTTCCGTTATTACCATACTTCTATAAAAGTAGCTTAAGTCTTTTCCCCGATTGTATTTGTGACCACATCAGACATTTAATTGTTTTCAAACATTAAATTTATTCTAGAAGTTTTAAAACAGAAAGTATTTCTCTATGTGTTTGGATTGTCATTGTTTTTCCTAATGTTTCACTATGAATTTCTGCATTTAGCCAACTTCATCTGATCACTCCAGCAATTGTAAATTTTCTGTTACAAACTCTTATATTTTCCCCATCTGATAATGTCTTGACATTCCCCGTTGATTATGGATTGTATTTTCACTGACAGTAGGATTTTGGGCTAGATCTCCCTTTCGGCATTTGCAGACTACGACATTCCTGTCTCTCTGTGCTTTGGATGAGAAAGCAATACTATGCAAGCTGTTTGTGCTATTTTTGTGAAGTTGTTCATCTTTGACTACAGGAAGATTGTCTTAACTTTGTTCATTCCTCTCTTCTCTTTAAAGTATTGCTGCCCATATTCTCTGTAAGGTTGGTCATCATTGTCATTGTCTTTTCGACCTTCTTCTTCTTCTTCTTCTTCTTCTTCTTCTTCTTCTTCTTCTTCTTCTTCTTCTTCTTCTTCTTCTTCTTCTTCTTCTTCTTCTTCTCCTCCTCCCCCTCCTCCTCCTCCTCTTCTCCTCCTCCTCCCCCTCCTCCTCTCCTCTCCTCCTCCTCCTCCCCTTCCCCCTTCCTCCCCTTCTTCCTCCTCTTCTCCTCCTCCTCCCCCTCCTCCTCCTCCTCCTCCTTCTTCTTCTCCTTCTACAGGAGTTGTGTTGTTCTCTATATTTTGACTATATATACTTATCTGTAAAGGTCTTCTGCTGCAAAGAGAAGCTTCTTTGATGAGTAGTGAGATCTACTCTGATCTGTGGGTATGAGAAGTCCACTGTTGTAATAAAATGGCAGTAGTAGGTATGCACAAACACACTTAACCTTAAGTCAATATAAAATAATGATCTCTATGACTTTTTCAAACATCCTTACTGTTATTTGTCCCTTCTCCCTCCTCTCCTTCTATATTGTCCTCCTCTCTCCTTTCTTGTTAAAGGCCCTCCATTCTTTGCTCTAACCCCACTTAGCACCACCAATATTTCCATAGAACATTTCTATAGAAGTGGCATATGTTTTTGAGGGGATGTGTTGTAATAATCTTTTATGTCACTGTGTCTTATAATGAGAGCTGGTCATATGCCCAAAGGACTTGCTATCTGTTCTGCTTTTGTCTACTTGACATATGAGATTTATGTGGTAACTGCAATCTCAATTGAGAGGATGCTTTCATCAGGCAAGCCTGTAGGGCCCTTTTTCCCAACCCACAAAGGATAGAATAGTGTAGCATTTATCTGTGGTATGCACTACAGTTCCTGCCTCTGGGTTCTTGCCCTGACTTCTCTTCATTACTTCATGAGGAGCTATAATAATCTGTATTCCTCTCCCCACCCAACTCTCCCTCCTTCCCCCTCCTTCCCCCTCCCCCTCCCCATTTTCCTTCCCCTTCCCCTTCCCCTCCCCATCTCCCTCTCCCTCTCTGTAATTAGGATATAAATTGGTTCAAAAGAGTAGACTACTGCTCTAACAAAACTAACCATGCTTTTGGGGGGAGGATTGTTTAAGGAATTTGGAATCATAGGATAGAAAAGCCAGTGAGTGTTCAGAGTCTAGTGAACTGTGGGAACTTGGTAGACAATATAGCGACCAATGCAGATAATTTGTGCTGGGCCTGTGAAGTTAGAAAGTCCCTCAAAGACTCTATTAGGTTATTTCATGTGATATGTTGTATTTTTAAAATCAATTTCAATTTATTTTTTATACTCCATATACCATTTCCAGCCCCCCTATCCACCCTCTGACTGCTCTATATCCCACACCTCCTCCCTACCCCATCCTGTCTCCACATGGATGCCCCTACCACCACCCTACCTGACCATTAAACCCCATGGGGCCTCTATTCTCTTGAGGGCTGGGTGAATCATCTCTTAATGAACACAGACCTGGAATTCCTCTACTGTATGTGTGTTGGGAGCCTCATATCTGCTAATGTTTGCTGTCTGGTTGGTGATCCAGTGTTTCAGAGATCTCGGGGGTCCAGATTAATTGAGACTGCTGGTCCTCCTACAGGATCACCCTTCTCCTCAGCTTCTTTCTGCCTTCCCTAATTCAACAACAGGTGTCAGCTGCTTCTGTCCATTGGTTGGGTACAAATATCTGCATCTGAGGAAATTGCCTAAAGAGAACTCCAATTGTTCATGTTCTAAGATCAAAAATTGATAAATGGGACCTCATGAAACTGGAAAGTTTCTATAAGGCAAATCGTCAACCTACATATTGGGAAAAAAGGTCATCACTAACACTACATCAGATAGAGGGCTAATATTCAAAATACACAAAGAACTCAAGAAGTTAAGCACCAAAAAACCAAACAACCCAATCAAAAAAATGGGGTATAGAACTAAACTGAGAATTCACAACTGAAGAATATTGAATGGCTGAAAAGGACCTAAAAAATGTTCAAAGTCCTTAGTGATCAGAGAAATGCAAATCAAAACCACCCTGAGATTCCACCTTACACCAATCAGAATGGCTAAGTCAAAACCTCAGGTGACAACACATGTTGGAGAGGATGTGGAGAAAGAGAAACATTCCTCCATTGATGGTGGAATTGCAAACTGGCACAACCACTCTGGAAATTAATCTGGAGGTTCCTCAGAAAATTGGAAATAGATCTACCTGAAGACCCAGCTATATCACTCTTGTGAATATACCCAAAAGATGCCACACCATGCTACAGGAGCACATATTCCACTATGTTCATACCGGCCATATTTATGATAGCAAGAAGCTGGAAACAACCTAGATGTCCTACAACAAAAGAATGGATACAGAAAATGTGGTTCATTTACACAATGGAATACTATCAGCTATTAAGAATGAGAACATCCTGAATTTTGCAGGCAAATGGATGGAACTAGAAAATGTCATCCTGAGTGAGTTAACTCAGACCCAAAAGGACATGCATGGTAGGTACTCACTAATAAGTGGATATTAGTCACCAAAAAAAAGAGTGCAGAATACCCAAGATACAGTCCATAGAATTCAAAAAGTACTACAAGCTGAAGTGCCCAAGTGAGGCTGCCTCAGTCTCACTTGGGAGAGAGAAGAAAGCAATCACAAGTGGGGAGGGAGGGAGGGAGGGACCTTGGAGGGAAAATGAATGGGGGTGGAGTGGGAGAGAGAGGGGAACCTTATCTGGTTTTGGGCAAAGGAAAAGGACTGAAGCCCTGAGGACCAACACAAAATATGGAAACAGGCAACTTTAGGAAAGAGGTGGTTGGGGGAACCCTCCAGAATGCACCAGAGGTCTGGGAGGTAAGAGACTCTCAGGACTCTAAAGGAGGTAACATAGATGAAATGCCAGACTTTAGGGAGAGGGAACTTATAGAGCCCATCTCCAGCAGGAAGACAGGACATCAAGTGAGGGATGGGGTTGCCATCCCATAGTCACATCTCTGACCCATAATTGTTCCTATCTGAAAGAGTTACAGGGATGGAAATGAAGAGGAGCCTGAGGAAAAGAAGGTCCAGTGACAGGCCCAAAGTGGGATACAGCTCAACGGGAAGTCCCAAGGCCTGACACTATTACTGAGGCTATGGAGAGTTCACAAAAAGGGACCTATCATGACTGTCCTCTGAAAGACCCAACAAGTAGCTGAAAGAGTGATGTGTTAAGATTCTGTGATTTGTAGCCATCTGGAACTCTACAATCTGCTGTGGTCAATAAGACATTAAGAAACACTAAAGGAAAACATATGTTTTACTAGGGCAATCAATGTTGGTTAGCTCAGGCTAAAAATTCAACTGTGATTAAGAAGAGAACAGCATCATTGTGGCAAAAATCTTCTGGAGACTCCTTTTTAAGAGTCAGAACACAGAACCTCTCATTCAGAAGAGACCATTCCTGCATCCCATGCTCAGAGCCTGACTAGGGAAATATGAATGATTTCCCCATGTGCCACTAGTTTGGGCAGCATGAGAGATGCAGGGTTATGGGGTATTGGAGAATAGCTGAGGCTTGATATTTTTGGAGAAAAGACTGTTGCTGTAGGTAGAGTCTCAGATGATTGAAAACTCCATGATTGAATGGGTCCTGGAGGAAGACTGGAGCTGAAGACTATGGGGCAGGTTCGGATTCTCTTATGAGAGGCCAGTAGACCAATTTTGAAAGTGCAACCTAAAGTGAAGAGTGATTTCCAGGCAGCTGGGACAATAAAGCCCACACCCCACAATGATACAAGGACTACAACAAGGCTACACATCCTAATAGCGCCACTCACTGGGCCAAGCATATACGAACCATCACAACCGGGGAGGACAACTTTTAGCCATTTTGTTTAATTTTTAAGTTTCTGAATAAATTTTGAATTGTGTTTCAAAATCTTACACATTTCCAGATGAAGAGTTACAAAAATTGATGACTCATGAGAGAGGAAAAAAATCAGCCCTTCCTAGTGATGATCCTCCTAGTTAGTTATCAAATGGTCATCCCCAAAACATATGTATATGTATATGTATATGTATATGTATATGTATATGTATATGTATATGTACGTGTACGTGTACGTGTACGTGTACGTGTACGTGTACGTGTACGTGTGCGTGTGCGTGTGCGTGTGCGTGTGCGTGTGCGTGTGCGTGTGCGTGTGCGTGTGCGTGTGCGTGTGCGTGTGCGTGTATGTGTCTATGTGTCTAAGTGTATATATATATATATATATATATATATATATATATATAAATGAACTGAACAGGTTGGTGTCTGTGTGTATGTCTCTCTTGTCTCTCTCTCTCTCTCTCTCTGTGTGTGTGTGTGAGTGTGTGTGTGTGTGTGTGTAACTGTAATAATTAAAGAAAAAGTAGCCACAAATTTGAGAAGGATCAGATAGGGATGGAGAACACAGCAGGATTTTGTGGGTGAATCTCACAGAGAAATAATACAGTATACACAAATAAAATTTCAATAGTACATTTAAAATTTTTATTAGATACTTTCTTCATTTACATTTCAAATGCTCTCCTGAAAGTCCCCCGGCCCTGCTCCCCAACCCACCCACTCCTGCTTCCTGACCCTGGCATTCCCCTGTACTGGGGCACATGATCTTCACAAGACCAAGGGCCTCTCCTCCCATTGATGGCAGACTAGGCCATCCTCTGCTACATATGCTACTAGAGACACAGTTCTGGGGTAGGGGGGGAGACTGGTTAGTTCATATTGTTGATCCTCCTATAGGGTTGCAGACCCCTTTAACTCCTTGTTTACTTTCTCTAGCTCCTTCAGTAGGGGTCCTGTGGTCCATCCAATAGCTGACTGTGAGTATCCACTTCTGTAAGCTTTAGTGTGGGCTACTGTTGATTTCTTGTTTGCCTCATACATTGGCTTCATGCAGCTTTTTTAATATATAGATTACATCTTTAGCTAAATCTGGAAAATGTGAAGCATTAATTCCTTTTCAGCCCTAAACACCTGTTTCCTCCATTTAGAATTGATATATTTGCTAAAGGCCACAGGGTTTTGGTGCTAGTAAATTTTGGTTTGATTATTTTTTTTTTTGAGGAGAGCATTGGTTCAAGCCTACTTTTATCTGTTATATGAGGTAAATGATTAATTTTACCTTCAATTTAACCAAACCTTTGTCCTTTTCATTTACTGTTGTGACCATTTATTGTGAATCGTTAATTTCAGCAGGAGTGGGTGGATTGGTGAGCAAGGGGAAAGGGGATGGGATAGGAGTTTTTCAGAGGAGAAATCATGAAAGGGGATAACATTTGAAACCAAATAAAGAAAATATCTATCTATAAATAAATAAATAAAATACTTTTTAAAAGAATTTATTATACTGTGTCACTGTGTCATGTGTAGGGTAGGAACACATGCAGTGTCTTAATTGAGGTTTTATTGCTGTGAAGAGACATCATGACCATGACAACTCTTACAAAAAAAAATCATTCACTTGGGGCTGGTTTAAATATTCAGAAGATTAGTCCATTGTCATCATGACAGAAGCATTGCCATATGTAGGCAGGCATGGAGATCTCGGGGCTGAGAATTCTACATCTTGACCCAATGGTAGCCAGAAAGGGACTGTCACACTCACCAGACTTGGGCATGCATATGAGACTCAAAGGCTACCTCCACATGAACTACTTCCTTCAACAAGGCCTCACCTATTCCAGTAAGGCTACCGTTCCTAATAGTGTTACTCCTTATGGGCCAAGCATTCAAATCCATGAGTTTATGGGAGCCATACCTATTCAAACCACCACATCCCACTCCCTGACCTTCATAGGCTTGTAACCATAATGTAATCCAACTTCAAATCTCTCCTTATTCTATCACAGTCTCAACAATGTTTACAATTTCTTAAGTTTAATCCAATATAAAATCAATATCAAAAAGCAGATCACATACTTTCACCATGAAATGCAGCACAGGATATACATTATTACAATGCCAAAATGGAGGGAAGAAAGCACAGTGATCAAATACTGGACCAGAAAACCAGCTGGGCAAACTCCAAATTGGGATCTCATGTCTAATGCCAAAATTCTCTTTAGATCTTCAACTTCTTTTATCTGTGTTGACTGCAATGCACTTCTTTCTCTTGGACTGGTTCCAGTCCCTGTTAACAGCTTTCCTTAGCAGGTATCCCATAATTCTGGCATCTCTATCCTCTTGAGACCTCCAATGGATGCAAGTTTCACCTTTACAGGTTCTGGAGCACAGCTTCTGTTGCTGCTGTTTTGGAGGGTCATTGTGTAAAATGATGGGGTCTTCTGCTAAAATTGGGATGCACTTTCGCCAATAGCCTCTCATAGCTTCTCTTCATGGTGCTAAGCCTCAAGTTCTTTTCCTGAGACCTTCAGTCCAGAGCCTTCAACTGACAGGCTGCACCTTCACTAATGGCCTCTCCTGGGCTCTCACAGTGCCAAGCCTCAGCTTCTCTCCATGACTCTTTCATACTTTCAAAGCCAGTACCATCTGGGTGATTCTTCTTACACATTACCAAGTCTGGCTGCCAGCACAAGGTAAAGGCTTGGCCACCTCACACAATGGTCTTTCTGAGCTTCTATGCAGGGATGTTAAACCACAGGTCTGAATAAATGCTAGAATATTTTAAGATTTCCTTTGTCAGTACAATTAATATAAAATCTCTTTACCCTCAGGGAGATTCTTCAGACATGAGAAAAAGCAGCCACATTCTTCCAAAGTCCAAAAATCCATTCATCCCAACAACAGCTTAGGGAGGAGTATCATATTAGTACCCCATTCTTGGTAGCACCTTCTGTCTCAGTTAGGATTCTATTGCTGTCTTTTATAAAAGTTGACATGTTATAAAAATGTCATACATTTAATTGGGATGGCTTCCAGTTTTAGAGGTTTCATCCATTATCGTTGTAGTGGGAAGCATGGCAGCAGGCAGGCAGGTATGGTGCTGGAGACACTGAGAGTTCTACATCTTGATTTGAAGGAAGCCAGGAGGAGACTGTGTCACACTAGCCAGACTTGCGTACATATATAAAACCTCAAAGCCTGCCTCCACAGTGACACACATCCTCCAACAAGAATGCATTTACTCTAATAAGGTCAAACCTAAAGAATGCAAAGCATTCAAACACATGAGTCTATAAGGACCATGCCTGTACAAACCACCACACCTATGTAGAACAACTTTTTGAAGTCAATTCTCTCCTATACATGAGTTCCATGTTTGGAATTCAAGACATTAGGTTCAGCAGCAAAGGTCTATGAACTACCTCTCCTTCCCTTACTTACTAAGTTTTAAGATTAAAATTGTTATGTTTTTTTCATATTTAAAATCCCATTTGATGGCTCATATTTATACCATAATAGTGAGACTTTATCTTTTATATTACATTAAATATGTGATTTTGTTGCTTGTGTATTAGACACAGTATTACTGTTTAACCCAAGCTGCTCTTCTATTTATGTTTCTCCTGTCTCTCAGCCAACAATACTGGAAATATAGGTATATTCCAGTACCCTTGGCTGTCTCAGATGTGTTCCTAATGGCTTATTGAAAGAAATTTATGGTGGCTTTTAAATATTTTTTTCCAGACAAATCTCAAATCATTGTAAACTCTGCTACCATTTATTTCTTGTCCTTGTCAGTACTGCTTGAGATCTTCCTGGTACTTAGCATGATGAAGGGCTTTCACAGTATATCTGAAATTTATGGATTCTATAGTATGAGACTCTGGGTTTTACTAAACTTTGTTGATGGTATTTTCTGACTCTATTCTGGCAGGCAATGTGACAGTGTTTCTCTTTTATTTCTCTTTGGGCTTATAAATTAGGTCTCACCACTTTCCTCCACTATTGATACTTAATCTAGAACTTCCAATTATTCCTTAAGGTCTCAAATAATAGATTCCCAAGCATGTCCCCATCATACATTAGGGGCTTGGACTAGTAGAAGTGCATTGCTTCCACCTGGCCCTGTGGAGGTGAACTGTTGGCCCCTGATACAAATAATGTGGTAAAAGTCCTGATTTTAATTGGCCCTACCTCTAATGTTGAAGAAGGGCTTTGGCCAAAATGAAGAGCTCAGAGGTTAAGACTAAGGACTACTTTTCGAGAGAATCTAAGTTCAACCTGTGACACCCACCTGGCTGCACATGACTGTCTGTAACTCTGGTCCCAGGAGATCTCTGTCTTCTGCAAACACAAGGATCAACATGGTGTACAGACAGATATAGGCAAAATAAACCCTATACCTAAAAATAAATAAATAAAAATGTTAAATGAATGAACTATATCATTCTTGTCTATGTTGCTAAAAGAGCAGGCATTCTCTATGGTCTCCATTGACAGATGTTTCCCCATCCCAATGAGGAGAGTGCCTGTGCTTCTTCTGAGACTTCTTTTGTGTGGATATAATTCATGCCTCCTCTTTAGACTTTTTTGATGAGGTTACAGTTTAGACTGCCTCATCTGGCTTCTTCAGCACACTATACCATGCTGTCTGCCTTATACTGCCTGATACTGAGACTTTGCCAGTGTACCTGATGGTGAAGCTTATTTTCCAGAAATTCTTCTTCAAGTTTGTTGGCAAGTCGATATGGCTGCAATGTCTCTCTTTCTCTGAGATTAAGGGGAACAGTGAATGTCAGTCTCTTCCTAACTTTCTGTTTCACGGAAGCAGTGACAGGCACTGTGCCAATGGCTTCTCATGTGTCCTTTCACTTGCTCTTCACAGCACTCCTGTGACACCTGTCATTGTATTGGCTTTTCCTTTGGAGATGAAGACTCTGATGCTTTTAATGAGTCAATAGTTCTTTTATCATCACAGGGATAACAAGTATTGATGTTGGATATCAAGCACCCATTTTCAGATTGGAAATTTACATCTCTGGCCATGAGCTTTCTGATAATTTTGTTAAGAAAATTCTAGGTCTGACTTCTCCTATAAAGATGGAGTATGTGTACATCTCCTACATATCAGGATTACTAAAACTAGGAGTTAGAGCACTATATAGAAAGCAAATATATGTGACTTGAGAGGTTGTTCAGTGGTTAAGAACACTGGTTTTCAAAGAACCCAGTTTAAATTTCCAGAATCTACATGGCAGGTTACAACCAATTCTAACTATAGTTCCAGGGGATCTGATAGTCTCTCATGGCCTCTCTGTGCACCAGACACAGGCACATATGCAAACATATCACATATAATAAATAAATAAGATTTTTTAAAAATTAAAATGCATAAAAGTACCTGGATAGAGGGAATATAGAGCAACTAGAGAGCTTAGATTAGAAACATCATGAGGGTAGCTTCCTTGGGGTATTTTGTTTTGATTATTGTCTGTTATATCTCATACTAGGTAATGAAAAGCCATCAGTCCATCTTTTGATACATATGCAGCTAGAGTCAAGAGCTCCAGGGTACTGGTTAGTTCATAATGTTGTTGCACCTACAGGGTTGCAGATCCCTTTAGCTCCTTGATTCATCCACCCTTATAGACTGATGGCTTTTATTTATTTTTTTATTACATATTTTCCTCAATTACATTTCCAAAGCTATCCCAAAAGTCCCCCCTACCCTCCCCCCACTTCCCTACCCACCCATTCCCATTTTTTTTTTTTTTTTTTTTTTTTAGCCCTGGCGTTCCCCTGTACTGGGGCATATAAAGTTTCTGTGTCCAATGGGCCTCTCTTTCCAGTGATGGCCGACTAGAATTGGAAAAAAATCACGCATGGAAGGAGTTACAGAGACAAAGTTTGGAGCTGAGACAAAAGGATGGACCATCTAGAGACTGCCATATCCAGGGATCCATCCCATAATTAGCCTCCAAACAATGACACCATTGCATACACTAGCAAGCGTTGGCTGAAAGGACCCTGATATAGCTGTCTCTTGTGAGACTAGGCTGGGGCCTAGCAAACACAGAAGTGGATGCTCACAGTCAGCTATTGGATGGAGCACAGGGCCCCCAATGGAGGAGCTAGAGAAAGTATCCAAGGAGCTAAGGAAATCTGCAACCCTGTAGGTGCAACAACATTATGAACTAACCAGTACCCTGGAGCTCTTGACTCTAGCTGCATATGTATCAAAAGATGGACTGATGGCTTTTCATTACCTAGTATGAGATATAACAGACAATAATCAAAACAAAATACCCCAAGGAAGCTACCCTCATGATGTTTCTAATCTAAGCTCTCTAGTTGCTCTATATTCCCTCTATCCAGGTACTTTTATGCATTTTAATTTTTAAAAAATCTTATTTATTTATTATATGTGATCTGCTTGCATATGTGCCTGTGTCTGGTGCACAGAGAGGCCATGAGAGACTATCAGATCCCCTGGAACTATAGTTAGAATTGGTTGTAACCTGCCATGTAGATTCTGGAAATTTAAACTGGGTTCTTTGAAAACCAGTGTTCTTAACCACTGAACAACCTCTCAAGTCACATATATTTGCTTTCTATATAGTGCTCTAACTCCTAGTTTTAGTAATCCTGATATGTAGGAGATGTACACATACTCCATCTTTATAGGAGAAGTCAGTCCTAGAATTTTCTTAACAAAATTATCAGAAAGCTCATGGCCAGAGATGTAAATTTCCAATCTGAAAATGGGTGCTTGATATCCAACATCAATACTTGTTATCCCTGTGATGATAAAAGAACTATTGACTCATTAAAAGCATCAGAGTCTTCATCTCCAAAGGAAAAGCCAATACAATGACAGGTGTCACAGGAGTGCTGTGAAGAGCAAGTGAAAGGACACATGAGAAGCCATTGGCACAGTGCCTGTCACTGCTTCCGTGAAACAGAAAGTTAGGAAGAGACTGACATTCACTGTTCCCCTTAATCTCAGAGAAAGAGAGACATTGCAGCCATATCGACTTGCCAACAAACTTGAAGAAGAATTTCTGGAAAATATGCTGATGGCATTTGCGACTGTAGATAGCAGGACAGCCTGCATCTATGGAATTGTTTCATTGGAATGTGACAGGTGAGTATGATAATGTTTGCCTGGAAACCTGGAACTTTTGACTCATGATTAAGATTCCCTAGAAAGCATGGGCACTATAAATATTGGCATTTAAAAAGTTATTAACACAGTTAAAAACATTCCTTTTGTGTAATTAGTTTCTATCCAGGTTGGAGGCCTTTTATGTTATCTCTGTATCTCAATCCACTAAAAGAATATGCATGGACTAAAAGGGCTGCTAAAAATCCAGTTATCAGATTTTATGTATTTCTGACTTTGCAGACAAATTTAAGGTATAAAATTATCCACAAATTATACATATATTTATCAATATAGGAACATATTGATGAGCATTCACGTTACAGGAGTAAATACAATACAATATCTCAATAGCATATCAATCTAAAAAGAGACTATGCTCTTTGTAGCCCATGTAACTAACATGTCAAGGTCTATTCTTGTTCAGGGCTCTGGTTATTTTTAGACTTGGGGCTCAGACTGCTGTCATTTCTAAGACTCTGTCCTTTTAAATAGTCAGCACACAAAAGCAGTTTTCTTCAAATTTGACCACCACCATTGTATAAGTTTCTATTTTGTGTTCTGTCACTGACATAACCTCTTCTCTGGGAAGAAGAAAAAGAAACAAAATATCTTCTGTGGATTTGGTTTGGGGATGTGTGTGTGTGTATGGTTGTGCTTGTGTGTGTGTGTGTTGACCTCCAATGCAGGCCTCTGCAATGTAAAAGAATTAGAAGAAAACTTTTAAAAATATATTTCAAGCTCTCAATACAGCAAATCCAGCTGTCAACAAAAGCAGAGGAAAGAACCCCTAAGCCTCTCTCCTTCATGGGCAGGATAGGTCACAGAGGCAAGGTAACAGAAAAGAGCTTCAAAAAGACTCAAGGTCAGGAAGTCTATCTCATTCAATTGGGATTCTGTGAACATGATGGGGTAGATTTTACAATGCCCAGAGGACTGTGACTTTTACATGAAAAGCACCCCTGACAAGAGATTAATTGAAGCTTTTAAGATAATTTTGATCTATCTAGATAATCAAGATAACCAAAGGATAAAATAGAAGATAGAAAACCCAAGGTCATCACAGCTCCAGATTGCAGCCACTGCTTTGCTGTCTGCATCCTCTCCTCTTGCATCTTCCAAGCTTGTCAGGAGCACCTCTCTCAAGAACACAGCTGAGGAGAGAACATCAGAGCAAAATAGTCTGGTTGGGTGTGAGTTGTGCACTGGAAGGGCTTCAAACAGAAGCTTTCTGGACTTAGCTCCTTTTCTTTCATTTCTTTTTTCTATGTTCACTTTTATGTTTTTATATTTATTTCTTTTATGTACATGAGTTTTTGGCCTGCATGTGTATATGTCTGTTCATTACATGTATGACTGATGGCTGCAATCGGAAGAAAAAGCAAATTCCCTATGACTAGAGCTAGAGATGGTAGTGAGACATCACATGGGGCTTGGAAGCAAAAAGTCTTCTGCAAGAGCAAAAAGTGCTACTAACCAATGAGCCAAATATGCACACTTAATATTACTAATTTTTTTTGTGATGACACACACCTTTTTTTAATTAGGTATTTATTTCATTTACATTTCCAATGCTATCACAAAAGTCCCCCACACCCTCCCCCACCCACTCCCATTTCTTGGCCTTGGCGTTCCCCTGTACTGAGGCATATAAAGTTTGCACGACCAATGGGCCTCTCTTTCCACTGATGGCAGACTAGGCTATCTTCTGATACATATGCAGCTAGAGACACGAGCTCTGGGGGTTACTAGTAGTTCATATTGTTGTTCCACCTATAGGGTCGTAGATCCCTTTAGCTCCTTGGGTACTTTCTCTAGCTCCTCCATTGGGAGCCCTGTGATCCATCCAATAGCTGACTGTGAGCATCCACTTCTGTGTTTGCTAGGCCCCGTCATAGCCTCACAAGAGACAGCTATATCTGGGTCCTTGCAGCAAAATCTTGCTAGTGTATGCAATGGTGCCAGCGTTTGGAGGCTGATTATGGGATGGATCGACGGTTATGGCAGTCACTAGATGGTCCATCCTTTTGTCTCAGCTCCAAACTTTGTCTCTATAACTCCTTCCATGGCTGTTTGGTTCCCAATTCTAAGAAGGGGCAAAGTATCCACACTTTGGTCTTTGTTCTTCTTGAGATTCATGTGTTTCACAATTGTATCTTATATCTTGGGTATCTAATTTTTAAACAGAAAACAAGTAAAAAACAAGACTACAGGCTAATGCTAATGGTATTTATATCATGGTGCTTTAAGAAGAAGTCATTAGATTTCCTTAAATGTGACTTTGGCTTACCTAGAAATAAATATTACTTCCTTAGAAAACAAGAGATACCTAGCTTTCTAGAGCTTGCAATGTAGATTATTTAGTTATTTTTTTCCTGCATGGATATCTGGTATCTATGATGTTAACTTTTAACTGGAAGAAAACCAAGGCTAAGAAGCAAAAGACTTGGTGAGGTGAGAGGAAGTAAAAAAACCAGAGAGAAGGGATTACACAGAGAATTATCAAAGGGAAACACATTCTTTCAGCCTAGAAAACATTTGTCTAGAAATCATGACAGTGTAGTACAGAAACCATCTACTCACTTACAGAATAAGCCTGGAGTAATTAGCAAATTGTATGTTCCTCCACACACTACACTTCTAATTAAATCACTGGGGATTTTAAGTAAATAGATGCTTAACGTTGAATTGGAAAAATCGACATGTGTATTGATTAGAGGGCTCATGGTTGCAACTGCCAAATGAAGAGTGAATTCTCTCCATTCGCTGCTGTTAGTGATAGATACAGAAATTCTATAAAGGGAAAAGCAGCAAGGGGATTAATTAAGAAACAGAGATAAAGCTATAAGGTTTCTACCAAAACACAGTATGACTTTGACATTTCCATGACAAGAACATAGGAGAGCTACACTGTAATTACACTATCAGCCAACGTTAAGTTCATGTTCTTAGGTACATTTCCAAAGAACAAATCAAATTAAAAATTCTATCAATATCATTGGGCTAAATTAATTGAAATGAAGACATGACTTAATGCTGAGAAGTTTTGAAGTCTGGGAGGGAGAGCAACTAGATAACAGTAAACTAAGTGTTAAATACTTAAAATACCAGGTGTGAGATGATGATTAATTCTAGATTACATAATGCCTGTTTGTTGTATTTTGTAATATAAACAAAATACTTGATCACGTAGTTGATGCTTTTGCCATAACAATGTGAATCTAGAAATGTGAAAATATCTTAATACACTGGGCAATGACATCAATGTGGCGTCTGTGTGTTGTTAGTAGATTCACATAACAGCATTTTATCATGGTAAAATCTTAGTCAAAACTACTGGATAAATGACCAATCAAAGTATGAATGGACCTAGAAAACAAGTGATTACCATGAATCAGTATCAACCCTAACAAACAGAAATACAATGAACTTTAGTTAATTGCTTTAATAACTGATGAAGCTTAATTCTCAAATTACAAACAAATTATATATCATATTAAGGTGGAGAGTTTAGTAAATAAGGTATGTTTATATAAAATATTTGTTGCAAACCCTTTTTAAAGGTTACTCTACTAAAGGTGACTGAAACACATTGGTTTCCATTTCTAACTGCCTCTGGTTTATAAAGGAATCAGATTTTAAGTTTGTTCTTCTAACCTTAAATATAGTAGCTAAGTAATTATTCCCTTAAGGGTTTCTAAAGCAAACTTGAGAACTGTTTATTTTCTTATTTAAGTGGATTTACTATTGTTGTGGAAGGCTGTTCCTCATTTTAAATATAATCCTTGTCTCTGGTTCACCTCTAATCACCATGGATAGAGTGAGAGCTCAGGGACTCGTCACACTCACCTCCTACTCTCACTTGTCCTTTGGCCTCTGAAGTTGTTTTCATACTTAAGGTATATTTATATTAATTTTCTGGAACAAGAACATCATAAAACATCTTCCAAAGGTCAATTTAGCAAGCAGTTGAATAAATGATTTTTGTCCTAACTAGTATAAATTCCTCTATGATTTATATAAAAGGCTGTTCTCTAAACTTGAAGGTTTCTTATGAAGGTTATTTGAGTGGGTTGCCTCTGCATTATTTTCTTTTAGCATTCCTGTTTTGTGTGATGAATGGTTTTTGATTTTTGTTTTTTGTTTTTTTCCTGATTTTACTAAAATCCCAGGAGGTTAAAAAGGAGTGTTGAATTTTATCTCATTCTCTATTTGTTAAGTTATACTAGTTATGCTAGCTATAAACTAGCATTCCTACTTCCAACTGAAAGGACCAATATTTTAAATAATTTAAGGAAGATATGCTATATGCATTAGTATGTGGCAAAACATTAAGCAAGACAGAGAGGTTTCATTACTAGAAACAGGATGCATATGATCAATAAAATTAAATAATGCTTGGAGTGCTGAAATACAGATATTGTGAAATGTTATCGACAAGAGGATACTGGAACAAGGGAAGATGGAATAAAGATGTTGAAGCCGAAGACCTACAAGGGAATTGAGTATTAAGACAGAATTTTCTGGTTAGATAGGCATTACTCTTTCTGATTTTGATTTGGACACCAGAAGGACTTTTCCCAAAGGGAAAGAAGTTTGTTTGTGTGTAGTTCTATGAAGCATTGTGCCTTCCCTTGGCTCCTGACTTATTGTTCTGAAATGTGCTCTGCTTTCTGTGTTACTTAAGTTATGGCAGTACTACCAAGTACTCTGTCAATCTCATCTCTTCTGTCAGGCAAATAACGGGATTATAAATGTGACTCTCTCGGGTTCTTTCAGGGATCTCTAACTTAATGTTCTTTCTTTTACTGTGACAAGGTAAACTTTTGTTTTATTTTATTTTATTTTATTTATGTTGCTTCCATAAACCAAAAATGACCATTCACAGTCAATGAACAAATCAAAGTAAGAAAACCCATTATATTTTTAACTTAATTTAAATTTTTACTTGTTCACTAACATCTCACTCTCTGCCCCCACCCCCCACCCCACAGGTCACCTACTCCTACAATCTTTCCCCCATCCCCCTTTCCTCTTCTCTCTGAGTATGTTGGGGCCCTCTGAGTATCCTCCAACCCTGGCACTTTAAGTCTTTGTAGGGTTAGGCTCTTCCTCTCCCACTGAAGCCAGAGAAGGCAGCCCACCTAGAACATACTCCATATATAAGAAATAGCTTTTGGTATAGCTCCTGCTCCAGTGATTTGGGACCCACATGAAGGCCAAGCTGTACATCTGCTACATAGGTGCAGGGAGGCCTAGATCCAGCCTGTGTATGTCCTTTGGTTGGTGGTTCAGTGTTTGAGATCTCCAAGGGTCCAGGTTAGGTCATTTTGTTGGTCTTCCTGTAGTGTTCCTATGTCCTTTGGGGCCTGTGATTCTTCCTCATACTATTCCATAAGAGTCTCCAAGATCCATCTAGTGTGGGTGTCTATATCTGTTTGAGTCAGCTGCTGGGTGGAGCCTCTCAGAGGACAACATGCTCCTGTATGCAAGCATAACAGAGTATCATTAATAGTATTGGTGCTTGACCATGGGAGAGTTGGCCATTCCCTCAGTCTTTGCTCCATCTCCATGCATGCATTTCTTGTAGACAGGATGAATTTTGGGTTGAAAGTTTTGTGTTTGAGTTGAAATCTCTCTTGCTCCACTGGATTTCTGCCTGCTGACAGGAAGTGGCCTCTTCAAGTTCTATGTCCCTAATTCTGTGGGTCACAGCTAAGATCTATCCCACTGATTTTGGGGTGTTTTCTTTAGGCCAGGTCTCTGTCTCATTCTAGCGACACCCCCCAACTCCCCACTCCTGTCAGTTGCATATTTCCATTCATTCTCATGGCATTTGGCCATCCTTTCTGTCCCCACACCTGATCCTGAAAACCCCTCCGTTCTTCTCCCCACCCCCTCTCCCTCCCAGTTCTCTCCTTCAATCACTAATCTTAAGATAGTTTTATTCCCCCCTCTAAGTGAGAATCCTTGTGCATTCCTCCATGTTTAGTGTCTTTGGGTCTGTGGAATGTAGCATGGCTATCCTGTATTTTATGTCTAATATCCATTTATAACTGAGTATATAACAGCATGCCTTTTGGGACTGGGTTATCTCACTCAAGATGATATTCTCAAGATCCATCCATTTGCTTGTAAAATTGATGTTCTTTTTTTTTTTTTTTAATAGCTTAATAGTATTCTGTTGTGTAGATGTACCACATTTCTTTAACAATTCTTCAGTTGAGGGACATCTAAATTGTTTCTAGTTTCTGTATATCACCAATAAAGCTGCTATGAACATAGTGGAACAAATGTTTTTGTGGGATGATAGAGCATCTTTTAGATATATCCCCTGAGTAGTATATCTGGGTCTTGAAGAAAACTACTCCCAATTTTCTGAGAAACTGCAAACTTGCTTTCCAAAGTAATTGTACAAGTTTTCATTCCTACCTGCAATGACAGAGTGTTCTCTTTGATCCACATCCTTGCCAGCATGTGGAAGCAATTTCCTGAACAGAACACAAATGGCTCAGGCTAAAAGATCAACAAATGATAAATGAGATCTCATGAAACTGAAAGGCTCCTGTAAGGCAAATGACACTGTCAATAGGACAAAACAGCAACCTACAGATTGGGAAAATATCTTCATCAATGCTACATCTGACAGAGGGCTAATATCCAGAGTTTACAAAGAACTCAATAAGTTAGACACCAAGAACCCAAATAACCCAAATAAAAATGGAGTATAGAGCTAAATAGAGAATGCTCAACAGAAGAATCTCAAATGGCTGAGAAGCACTCAAAGAAATGTTCAAAGCCCTTAGTCATCAGGTGAATGCAAATCAAAACGACCCTGAGATTCCACCTCACACCCCTCAGAATGGGTAGGATCAAAAACTCCAGAGACAGTACATGCTGTCGAGGATGTGGAGCTTGCAGAATTACATTATTAACAGCTCTCTCCATCTCATCACTACAAAGTGCTTCCTTTCTTAGTTTGGTGAGAAAAAAATTACATTCCACTGGTGCCATTTGCTTTCCTGACCTTCCTTTATGTTAATGGATGGTAAAAGTGAACATGGTATTTGTATCTGAGCCACACCAGGTGTTTACAACTAACATTCATTAGAATTATTTTTCTACCAAACTGGACGGTAAATGTTTTGAATATAACTCCTGGTAGAATTTGTTCTCTGAGTTTGCCTGACAATTCTGTTGAGAAGGTGGTTTCCTTTATTCAAATATCTTTCTAAAGCATGCAGACTAAGACTTGATTTCTAGATTTGAGTGTTGACAGCTCTAGGGCAGGAGAAAAAAAAAGTCATCCTAAACTGCTCTCTTAAGAAAAACTTTAAAATATGTAATCAAAATAGTGAGAAACAAGAGATATTACACATAAATAAAGTATGCAGCAAAATAAACCCTAATATTTTATGATATTTATTTTCTGGCTTTCATCTTCTTTCTGGATACTTGTTTCAGCCATGTCATCATTTCATCTCTTTATGCTTTAGCATGTGCCTTCAAAGGACATAGGCACTCTCACTCAAAGCAAAGTGAGCAGTAAGCCTTTACACACTGTCATCCAGCATATAACCAGGTTTCTCACATACATTTTAAACTCTTTCGCCATTTGCCTGGTTGCTTTACATTGCTTCTCTTTTGCTGTGATCAAAGCAACTTGAAAAAGGAAAGGGTTCATTTTACCATATTCCAGTCCTTTATGAAGGAAATTCAGGGCTGAAAACTCAAGCAAGAACCTGGAGTAAGAAATTTAATAGGAGGCCCTGAAGGGGTGTTGTTAGCTGACTTGCTACTCCTGGCTTGTTCAATCTGTTGTTTCATGCAAGAAATATATATCAATCAAAATACATCAGCTATTATCTGTTGTATATTTATCATTTATCTCTCTACCTACTTATCTAACCCACATATTTTTTGTATGAGCATGCTTGTGTTCTCCTGACCAATTTAGAATTATATTGTTTAGGAAGCATACCACTAAAATAAAAGACATATAAAAGAAGCAAATGTTTGCTGTTTACTATATTGTTGTATTATAACCACCTTCAGTGTGTAATAAAATAAATGTTATTCACCACTTTGGGATCATGGATATCCTAGTTATTTTCTGATTTGTGTAGAAAGACTGAGAATTACAGATCAAGCTCTAGCATCTTCATTTGAATTAGAACTGTATTTTTCTTTTTTTTACCATTTTAATTAATTCTTCGAAAACAAAATAACATTCAATAGGAACTGAGAATAGTTAATAATGACTTTACAAGTACCTCCTCTTTGAATCTGAAGAGACATTCTCAGACCTAATCCAGCTTCATCACTAAGTCACTGAGTCCTCTCCTTTTCTTCCTTGAAATTTCCTACACCCCATCTAGCCTAGCATGCCACTTCAGCCTCTGTTGTGCTCCTATGTCTTTAAATATAACCTAACACAGATCTTCTGAGGCTGAGTTATCTGAAGGTCAATATTAGAACAATCAGAGGATAAGTTACATTACTAGAATAATTTGTTTTGAACTTTCACCTATGTATTAGACTTTTTAATGCTTGTGAGTACTTTTAAGCATGAATTGGCTCACAGAATTTGTGTCAGCATTGTTAGTCTTGTATAGTAAATTCCAAACGGATAGAATATGCCTGCCCAATGTCCTGTGCACAGCAATTAATAAGGTATAGGAGTGTAGAGCCTGAATATTCTCATGGTGATAAATTTTACTGACTTTATAATACCCTAGTGTGGTTAAAATTTAGAAGTAACATGTCAGGCTGTTGAGATGGCTCAGCAGATTAGAGCACTGACTGCTCTTCAGAAGGTCCTGAGTTCGAGTCCCAGGGACCACATGGTGGCTCACAACCACCCGTAGTGAGATCTGATGCCCTCTTCTGGCACGTCTGAAGACAGCTACAGTGTACTTATGTATAATAATAAATAAATCTTTGGGCCTGAATGAGTGGGGCTGACTAAAGAGAGCAAAGGTCCTAAAATTCAATTTCCAACAACCACATGAAGGCTCACAACCATCTGTACAGCTACAGTGTACTCATTTACATAAAATAAATAAGTAAATCTTAAAAATAAAGAAGTAATATATCATTGTCAGTAGACTTCCCCATATAGCCTAGTGTGTTTGGAAAGAAAATTCAGATATTAAATGTTTTTAAATTTACATATAATTGTCTAAAATTATATCACAGTTTCAGAAAAATTATAAATGTTACTGAGAAAAGAGTAACTTTAAAATTAATGCTCTATTAAAATTCAATCAACGACTCAAGATTTTCATCAAGAAATATTCAATTTTAAGTTTATTCATTTAAAAAATTGAAAATTAAATTACATTCAAGATTATTTAATTTTCTTATAGACGCAAATATTGAACACCAATAAGTGCACAATTCTTCAGGTACTTGCATTCAAAATTGATAGTTCTTCTTAAAATCATGTGTATGGTACATATCTGTAATCTATAATCTTAGTGCTTTGGAGCTGAACCCAGAAGAGTTAGTAGTCTAAAAGATTAGTTGAGAATTATACCACCCTAAGTAACACAAGACCTTGTGTTGGTATCAGGTATAAAAAATTATTTAGACACAATCAAATAAATCATTAAATTATTGGTTAAGTATACAGTGGCAAATTATATTTCAATAAATTTAGGTATACTTTTTGGAAATGATATCATAATCTGTTGCAAAATAAATTCTTGTTTTGGAAAAAATATTATCTATTGCTCAGTGAATCAAAATTCCAGTGCAAGCAAAACTATTCTTTGAAGACAATTTTAAAAATGTATTTTATTTATAGAAATGTATGCGGGTCTGTGTGTCTAATTGGTGTGGGTGTGTGTATGCATGTGCAGTACCTACTGAGGCCAGAACCACTAAAGCTAGAGTTCTAGGCAATTGTGTGTCTCCATGTGTCAGTACTGGGAACTGTACTAGGGTTCTCTGCAATAACAGCATGTTTTGGTGGTTTTTTGTTGTTGTTGTTTGGTTTTGTTTTGTATCTTCTTAGTTATACCAGTAGCCTCAAAAACTTATTATTCATTTCTAATTATATCAGAGCATGAAAAAATAAATTTATTAAAATCATTCTGCCCTCATAAAAATGTCTCCTCCAAAGGAACTATCCCAAAAACTGTTGCTGGTACATGGAATAGATTCTTCTAGCCAGACTGCCTTGTCTGGCCTCAGTAGGTGAAGACATGCCTAGTCTCACAGAGATTTGATATGCTAGGATAGGAGAGATATCCAGGGCACCCCACACCTGCTCAGAGGAGAAGAGAAGGGCAGATGGAAGAAAGATTGCGATAGGGTTTGACCAACCTAGAGGGGGACAGCGAACTGGATATAAAGTAAATAAGTAAAAATCTAAATAAGTAAATGAATAAATATTATGAAAAATGTCTCTTGCCAAAATTTTAAGACAACAGACAACTTTTAGAATTGTGCAAAGCACATCTCTATTACGCATTGCTTATTTGGGGGATTTAGTCTCAGAGTACAGTGTCACATCAAAGACAACAACGTTATTTGAATTTTGTTACAAAAGGCAATCCACAGGGAGACAAATATTACACCATTCTAAACAATAATCTAGGATATTCTTTTTTTCTTTTTAGTTTGGTTAACTTAGAATAGGAAAAATAAGAAGATTATTTTAATGTCAGGTTCTTACATTACATGGTGAATAATAAATGATCTGGGAAAGCCTGCATGGGGGTTTTCATTCTACTAATGCTGATCCCTTGAGGATGTGCTGGGCTGAAATGTCCCAATCAGTGAACCTAAGATCGGTCTATCTTCCAGGAAGCTCTCTTTCCCTTCTGGCAACAATTTTGCCTTGCTTCTTTCTTTGATTATGTCTGCCTCCTCCTTAAGATTGATGTTCAACCTGGGCAGCATGGTGTATACCTTAAATTCTATCTCCCAGAAGGCTGTTGCTAGGGGATCCTGAGCTAGCCCAACTTCAAACTCGTAGCATGGGTCAGTTTTCAAGAAATAGAAGCAAAATTAACTTCTTCCAGATTTTTACAGATTCCCAGCTAGTGAGTTACTCTACATGAAGGCTTCCACAATTGTACATACTCATACTCTTCTTGAACTAAATAAAAGTATCTCTTAGTGAAGTATCATACAAAGTTCTTATTAAACTTTTAATGTTTGCTGTAGTCAGAAGAGTAGTAAGCAGGTAGAAATGTCATATATTCACTATATTGCCAAGTATACTAGTAAATCAAGACTGTTCAATAAATATCACTGACAAGAAGGGACAAAGAAGGTATATGACTGAGCTGGCCTTGAGAGAACTTTCAAGCTGAGTTTACATAGCACAGGCCTAGGA
Source organism: Mus musculus (assembly GCF_000001635.26). Classification (NCBI taxonomy): domain Eukaryota; kingdom Metazoa; phylum Chordata; class Mammalia; order Rodentia; family Muridae; genus Mus; species Mus musculus. The sequence goes on along the minus strand of NC_000075.6, from coordinate 81,088,680 downwards.
AGGTCTCCAACCTTGGATATGTCACATCTGTTTCAGTTAGAAGAGGGAAAGGCATTGTCTATTGATGGTGCTTACATAGAGCCTAGGCTGTAAGGGCAACTGTTTTAACACTGTGAATAGCATGGTTTGCTAGTCTTGACTGTGTCTTTGATAAATGAGAACTAGTTATAGGCCTGGAAATCTTGGCAACAAACCTATCTATATAAATAGGAAAAATAATTTAAAACAGCATTTCTTTCATAAGAAAAGGATGAGAGAAAACAGCACAAAAATAGAGCAGGCACAAGTGCCTATTTAGATAAGTTGAATTAATGTGCACTCTAATAGGTGAGCCTGGTCTTCATTCTTTTCACCTGTTAGGAGTAAGCAGAAGAGTAAATATTTTCCCAATTGAATCTGAAGGGCAAGAAAGTTTTGAGACAGAATTTCACATTGATAAGTCAGCTTTTGCTGGCATAGAGTTGGGAGTTTGCTCTCAGTTCATTCAACTTGCTGGCTTGATTTTTAAACTGAAATCTTAAACATACATACACACAAAGAGCAGAAATTATGCAAGTAAAGGAATATTAACAAATGAAAAATTTTAAAAATATTTAACTATCAATGTTTTATTTTGTGTTGTACTATTTTGCAATTATAGTCAAAGGAGGAAAATGAAGTATAATGATGGAAAATTGGTAATATTAAAATAGCAAATTCTTTAAAAACAAACAATTCACTTAATTACCTTTGAAATAAATTGATCTTATTACCCAAGATCTTGCCTCATCCCATGCTTCCATGATTTTTGGGTCCAGCGACTTTGTGCTCTTGACCACCTTGATTCCTTACACAGTCTCTTCACTTTCTCTTACGTTTATCATACAGACATAACAGAGGAACATTCAGTGTCTTGCCAAATAACAAAAAGTGAATTAATAGATATTAATATTTGTGATAAAACTATAATATCACTCTTCTATAATTTTCATGGTTTAAAAAAAAGATTTAACTGAACCCTAACTGTGAATATTTTTGGTTCTCCAACTAGGGTTCATAAACATATTTCAGATTTCTGAGTCATCTAGCACAAATTCATTGCAATACTGAATGCTCAGCTCAGCTATTGGAGATGGAAAAAGTAAAAAAAAAATAATAATATAAATGTCATAGCACTGTTCATATTCTACTTTCATTTTTATTCTCCATTAATTTATTTTCATTTTATATCCTGATCACTGCTCACCCCATCCCATCCTCACACAATACCTCTCTTTCATCTTCCTCCACTTCTCCTCTGAACAGTAGGGACACCCATAGGCATCCCCCATCTTGGTTCATCCCTTTCCCATTGAGGCCAAACAAAACAGCCCAGTTAGGGGAAAGGATTCCAAAGACTCACCAGCTCTGGAGACACCCTTCCCTGACTCCAGTTGTTGGAGTGGATCCACATGGAGAATGAGCTGTACATGTGCTACATATGTGTTGGAGGCCTCGGTCCAGCCTATGCATGTTCTGGTTAGTGGCTCAGTCTCTGAGAGCCCCCAAGGATACATGTTAGTTGACTTTGTCAGTCTTCTTATGGGGTACCTGTCCTCTTCAGTGCCTTCAATTCTTCCTGCAACTCTTTCATAAGAGTTCTGTTCAATGTTTAGCTGTGGGTATCTGCATCTCTTTCAGTCAGATCATGGGTGGTGCCTCTCAGAGGACAGTTATGTTAGGGTCCTGTTGCAAGAATAATAGAGTATCATTAATAGAGTCAGGGATTGGTGCTTGCCCAAGGGATGAATATCAAGTTCAGATGGATATTGATAGGCTATTCTCACAGTGTCTCTTCCATCTTTGTTCCTACATTGTCTTGCCACAGAACAAATTTTGGCTTGAAAGTTTTGTGGAAGGGTTTGTGTCCTTGTCCCTCCACTAGGGGTTCTGCTGGGCTACAGGAGGTAGTCTTTTTATCGATTGATTAGCCTTTCAGCTAAGGTCACCTACATTGACTCTTGGAATCTTTCTCAATTCCAGATCTCTGGCACAATTTAGCTCTATAACCCATAATTAAATTGGGTTATTTCATTTGTTGAGGTCTAACTTCTTAAGTACTTTATACATTTTGAATATTAGCCCTTGTTGGATGTAAGGTAAGTAAAGATCCTTTCCCAACCTGTAGGCTGCCATTTTGTCCTGTTGACAAGATTCATTGCCTGATGAAAGCTTTTCAGTTTTATGAGGTCCCATTTGTTAATTTTTGACCTTAGTGCCTGAACCATTGGTGTTCTGTTCGGGAAATTTTCTCCTGTGCTAATGCATACAAGGCTGTTTCCCAATTTCTCTTCTATTAGATTTAGTATATCCAGTTTTATCTTGAAGTCCTTGATCCACTTGGACTTGAGTTTTATGCAGGGTGATCAATATAGATCTACTTGCATTCTTCTATATGGAGACATTCAATTAGACCAGCACCATTTGGTGAAGATGCTTTCTTTTTCCCATTGTATGGTTTTGGATTCTGTGTGAAAAATCAAGTGATCCTAAGTGTGTGGATTCATTCCTGGATCTTTAATTCTATGCCATTGATCAACCTGTCTGTTTCTCTACCAATATTTTCTTTTTTTAAATAATTTTCAATTTTTTATTAAAACAATATCCATGAAGCATATAGTCAAATTCTCTTGCTAATATTATGTTTATATATTTGGTGCTTACTTATGAAAGAAATTTAGGTTTGGGTTTACTAGAAAAATCGTAGTTTCTTTTTTTATTAGATATTATCTTTATTTACATTTCAAATGTTATCCCCTTTCCTAGTTTCTCCTCTGAAAATCTCCTATCTCCTCCTCTCCTCCCCCTGCTCACCAACCCACCCACTCCCACTTCCTGGCCCTGCCATTCTCCTATACTGGGGCATAGAACCTTGTAATAAGGATACATGCTCCACTATGTTTATAGCAGCCTTATTATAATATCCAGAATCTGGAGAGAACCCAGTTGTCCCTCAACAGAGGAATGGATACAGAGAATATGGTACATTTACACAATGGAGTATTACACAGCTATTAAAAACAATGAATTTATGTGATTCTTAAACAAATGGATGGATCTGGAAGATATCATTCTGAGTGAGGTAACCCAATCACAAAGGAACACACATGATATGCACTCACTGATAAGTGAATGTTAACTCAGATGCTCAGAATATCCAAGATATAATTTGCAAAACACCTGAAACTCAGGAAGAAGGAAGACTAAAGTGTGGATACTTTGATCCTTCTTAGAAGGGGAAACAAAATACTCATGGAAGGAATTACAGAGATAAAGTGTGGAGCAGAGACAGAAGGAATGACCATCCAGAGACTGCCCCACCTGGGGATCCATCCCATAAACAAGAACCAAACCAAACACTATTGTGGATGCCAACAAGAGCTTGCCAACAGGAGCCTGATATAGCTGTCTCCTGAGAGGCTCTGCCAGTGCCTGACAAATACAGAAGTGGATGCTCACAGTCATCCATTGGACAGAGCACAGGGTCTCCAGTGAAGGAGCTAGAGAAAGGTACTCAAGGAGCTGAAGGGGTTTGCATCTCCATAGGTGAAATAACAATATGAACTAACCAGTACCCCCAGAGCTCCCTGGGACTAAACCACTAATCAAAGAAAACACATGGAGGGACTCATGGTTCTAGCTGTATATGTAGCAGAGGATGGCCTAGTCCGTCACCAATGGGAGGAGAGGCCCTGCATCCTGTGAAGGTTCTATCATGCAGTTTCAATTATTACTGCTCAATAGTATAGCTAGAGATTGGGGATGATGATTCATCCAGAAGTTCTTTTATTGTTCAAGATTGTTTTATCTATCTTGGGGTTTTTTATTTGTTTTGTTTTTCCATATAACGTTGAGAATTGTTCTTTCAAGGTCTGTAAAAATTTGTGTCAGAATTTTGATGGAGATTACCTTGAATCTGTAGATTGCTTTTGGGAAGATGGCCATTTTCACTGTGTTAATTCTGTTGGTCCATCTGCATAGGGGATTTCCAATCTCCTGACATCTTCAAATTCTTTTTTAGAGACTTGTAGTGCTTCTCATGATGATCATTCACTTGCTTTGTAAGACTTACACCAAGATATTTTATATTGTTTGTGGCTATTGTGAAGGTTGTTGTTTCCCTAATTTCTTTCTCAGCCCATTTTTCATTTGAATAAAGAAGGGTTTTTGGTTTCTTTGACTTAATTTTGAATCCAGCCACATTGCTAAAGGTGTTGATCAGCTGTAGGAGTTTTGTGGTAGAATTTTGTAGATTGCTTGTGTACATTGGCATAGCATTCATGAATAGTGATAGTTTGAGTTCTTCCTTTCTAACTGGTATCCCCTTGATCTCCTTTTGTTATTTTATTGATATAACTTCAAGTGCTGTATTGAATAGATAGGAAGAGAGTGGGCAGCCTTGTCTTGTCCCTGATTTTAGTGGAAATACTTTCCATTTATCTCCATTTGATTGGATACTGGCTATTGGTTTGCTGTATGTTGGTTTTATTATGCTTAGGTGTGTGCTGCCTGTATCCCTGATGTCTCCAAGACTTTTAACATGAAGGGGTGTTAGACTTTGTCAAAGGTTTATTCAACATCTGATGAGATGGCCATGTGATATTTTTCTTTAAGTTTGTTTATATGATGGGTTTTCAGATATTGGACTATCCCTGCATCCCCGAGATGAAGCCTGCTTGATCATGGTGCATTATGTTTTTAATGTGCTCTTTGATTCAGTTTGCAAGGTTTGAGTATATTTGCAGCAATGTGTGTAAGCAAAAATTGGTCTGGAATTCTTTCCTAGTAGAGCTTTTGTGTGGTTTGTGTATCAGAGTGAGTGTATCCTTGTGGAATAAGTTTGGTTTATTTTGAGCAGTAGTGGTATTAGAAATTCTTTGGAAGTCTGATAGAGTTCTGTGCTAAACTCATGTGACCTGACCCTTGACCTTTTAATGTTCATTCTTTTTGGTTTTTGTGTTTATTTTCTGGTTGGGAGAATTTTAATGATAGTTTCTATTTTCTTAAGTGTAACAGGACTGTTTAGATAGTTTACCTGAACTTGATTTAACTTTGGTAAGTGGTATTTGTCTTGAAAAACATCCATTTTCATTGAGATTTTCCAATTATATAGAGTAGAAGTTTTTGAAGTAAGACTTGATGTTGTCGGTGGTACTGTGTGTGTGTGTGTGTGTGTGTGTGTGTGTGTGTGTGTGTGTGAGATTCTCTTCTTTGGTTTTGTTGTAAGATGATTAATTTCTGTGTTTTCTTGGATGTAGTACCCCTCTTTGTTTTGGAGCTTTCCTTTAAATATCCTCTGTAGAGATGGATTACTAGAAAGATAGTTTAAATTTGGTTTTGTCATGCACTATATTGGCATATATGGTAATTGCAATTTTTGCTGGGTATAGTCATGGGACTGACATCTCTGCTCTCTTGGGGTCTGCAAGACATCTTTCCAAAACTTCCTGTCTTTTAGAGTCTCTGTTGAGAATTCAGGTGTAATTCTGATAGGTTTGCCTTTATATGTTATTTGATCTTTTGTACCTTGCAGCTTTTAATAATACTTTCTTTGTTTTATTCATTTATTGTTTTAATTACTACATCGCAGTGGGATTTTGTTTTCTGGTCCAATCTATTTGCTGTTTTGTTCTTGTATGCTTATCACAATATTTTTCTTTAAGTTAGGGAAATTTTCTTTGATGATTTTGTTGAAGATATTTTCTAGAACCTTAAGAATCTTCTTTCTCTTCTAGTTCTATTAATCTTGTTTGGTCTTTTCATAACATCCCAAATTTTCTGGATGTTTTGAGTTAGAAACGTTTTAGATTTGGCATTTTCTTTGACCAATGTATTAGTTTCTTCTGTTGTATCCTCTATGCCTGAGATTCTCTCTCCAGCTCTTGCTCTCTGTGGGCTATGCTTGAGTCTGTAGTTCCTCTTCTCTTTCCTGGGTTTTCCATGTTCAGCTCAGTTTCTATTTATATTTTCTTTACTGATTCTATTTCTGTTTTTAGGTCTTAAATATTATCATTTTTTCATCTGATTGATTTATGTTCCTATATTTCTTTAAGGGATGTATGTGGTTTTTCTTTAAAGGCCTTATCATCATCATAAGTGAGATTTAACATGATGACCTTGCTCCTCAGGTGTGTTAGAATATCCAGAGTTTGCTATAGTAGAAGAGCTGTGTTCTGATAGTGCCATATTTCACTGGCTTTTGTTGACTTTGTTCATGTGCTTGTGTTTAGCCATCTGGTTATCTCTGGTGTTGACTGGCCTAGTAGTTCCTGGGAGTAGCTGGCCTCTGGTACTGGTTATCCCAGGTAGCAGCAGACCTCCCAAAAGGCAGGCAGAGCTGTGGGTTGGGGTAGAGGTGTGGACCAGAAGATGGAGCTAGGAAAGTTTAGAACAGACCTTGTGGCTGCTGGACTTGCCTGGAGATGAGTAAGCAGATAATTGGGGTGTGGGAGCAGACCTCCCAAGAGGCACACGGAGCTATGGTCTGGGGATCATATTCTACTTTCTAATGAAGATTGCATTTAGCATACACAAAATAGTAACTAAAAGAATTTAAACTCCATGCCAGCCTTATGGACAGGTTAAAGGAATGATACAGAAAGGCTAAGTAACAAGAGGACTCTAATGTGGATGCATGGACTTCTTTGGGAAGGGCAAAAAGAATAGAATTCATGAGGGAACTGAGCCCAGGTGAGTATGGGAACATGGATTAGATGGATGGAGAAAATACACGGAAAGACAAATGGAATTGGAAGACAAGGGAACATGATGGAAAAAACCCAGAGCAGTAGAAACTCTCAGAATTCTATAAAGGTGACCCTAAGAACATTCCTGGAAGATTTAGAGCCTCAGCTGATCATCCTTTGTAAACAGGTAAGGCTTGCAGTAGAGAGACTATGACATTAACCCTACCACAAAACCTTAGACCTACAATCTATCCCATCTATAAGACTTGCAGGGGCAATAGAACTTGTGAGAGTGACCAACATATGACTAGGATCATTTGAGACCTGTTCCAGGAGAGGGAACTCATACTGCCCAGATGTCCATGAATCAGAAATTGAATAACTCAGAGACTTGTAAAAGAATTAATAGTGTGATCCCTAATGATGATATGCTTATATATTAATAGATGGGTGCCTAGCCCAATTTTCATCAAAGAGGTTTCTGCTTATAGCCGGTGGGATCAGATGCATATATACACGGCAAAACATTAGGTAGACTGCTCAAATTGGAGATCTCTATCTGATCCCTCTTCTTGGAGCTCTGAGAATCCAGTGAAAAAGGTTTGTGGGAGCCAGAACATTCAAGGATACCAGGAGAGCATGGCCCAGAGACATAAACTAAGTAGGGCCATAGGGGCACACAGAGACAGAAGCAGCAATCAATAACCTGCACAGGTGTCTGCAAGGGTCTCTGTATATATACTAGGAGGGTCTAACTGGTATTTTTATGGGACTCCTAACAGTGAGAATGGAGGTATTTCTGAATCTTTTGTCTGTTCTTGAGACCTCTTTCCTCCTAATGGGTTACCTTACCCTCCCTTGAAATGAAGGTTTGTATCCAATCTTATTTTATCTTCTTATACTCTGTTCAAAGGTAATCTCTGGAAGGCCTGATCTTTTCTGAAGGAAATGGAGGAAGGATGAATCTGAGACAGGTGGAGTCTAAGAAGGAAATTATAGGAAGAATGTATTAAAACAAAGACTAAAATAAACTAAAATAAACAACCTTCCTTATAACCTCACACCTTGCTTTGTGGATGTTTTATCTTCTACTATATATTTTTTAAGAGTTTCTCTGTCTTGTAACCTGTTCTCTAAAGTTACTGCCTTAAAATTTCAGCTCATATAGTAATTTCACTCTTCTCCTTTCCCTTTCATCTCTGCTTTTCTCTTCATGTCTTTGCAGATAACCAAATATGACCCATTTGAGAAGGAAACATTCCATTCACAATTTTAATATCTCTTGCCATTATAGTTTAGTAGTTTCTAACCTTGATAGTTTCTAAAATAAGGAAAGAGTGGAAATATTTACATAGTGAATTTTACAGTTAGAAAGAGAAGAACCTGTCAATATTTATGTATTAATAACTGCTGTTATTATATAATATATTTTGAAATTTATAGTTAGAAGCTGTATTTATTCAGTAAAATGGTGATAGTAGTTCCTCTTCTAAAGTCTATGACCTTTCCAGTCATGGGTAGTTGGCTAGGTTTGCAATGTAAGGCATGAATTCTTTAGTATTGAGCAGGCTGGACATTAAGTTCGGTCATGTAGCAGTTTCCTCTTAGGTTAAAAAATTACACCCTAAGCCAAGATATAAATGGAAAGTGAAACAACACAATATTTTAGAACTGGATATTTAGAAGGAGGTGAAACACTCTACAGAGAATCACCACTCAGACAGCCAGACACATACAAGCAACTCAAAATAGCTTCAGAAAATACCTGAAGCTGACCAGAATCACTAGACCCTCCTCATCACTATATATGTCCAAGAGATAGAGACACTTGCATCCATGCTACAATGAAGAAGCATAGACCAGCCAATCATCCTGAAAGAAGCAGAGACCAGAAAAACAGCCTTAAAAAGTAACAGATAGTAGACTAACTGCCTAGAAAAAAACAAAGATCCGAGAGGCTGCCTGAAGAAGCTCAAACCAACCCAGGTACCTGGAAAGGACATTCTAAAACCAGTTCAGCTGCCTCCAGAATGATATGTAACACAGGTTCCCAGGTTTTGTGAATTGTCATCCATGTTGGCTAGGCTTTGGTGAATCACCTGTCTGAATCATTTCTGCATGTTCCTGCAAGTGACCTAAATAAAACTCATTGGTCCACTAATCTGGACTTTGATGTATTCATACTTTAATTTTTCATGGGCTCTCTACTTGCAGTTAGTAGGGGACTACGTGTGTGTATCTCCCTTGGAAAAGTTTTTCATACAATAATATCAATTAGACAGTTATGGTTGCCCTAAGGTATAAGTGTCATTGCTGCAACTTTGAAATATCTTACAAGGATGATAATTGTTATGGTTCACAGGCTTAATAGCTTACTAGGGCCAATGATTACTCCTCTCCCTTGGCAGAAGGCTTGCACAGAACCTTTCCATATTATGAAAGCTAGCTTTTTAAGGAGACAAGCAGATCCAAGAGATTCTTGGCAGATATCTAGTGTCTAGTGTCTAAGGAATGACACCTGAAACTGACTGTACTTACTTACCTATACACACACACACACACACACACACACACACACACACACACACAGAGAGAGAGAGAGAGAGAGAGAGAGAGAGAGAGAGAGAGAGAGAGAGAACAGAGACAGAGACAGAGACAGAGAGACAGAGAAACAGAGAGAGAGAACCATACTATTTCTCCCTCTTTTTTTTTTTTTTAATCAAGCATTTTCTAATTTTTTGGCTTATCTCTCTATTTCTTTACTTACATGCAACTCATACTTCCTTCCTTCCTTCCTTCCTTCCTTCCTTCCTTCCTTCCTTCCTTCCTAGGCAATGCTGACAGTGTTCTAACTCTTCTCATTGCTTCCTTTCTATGCCCTCAACCCATTCTCCACAAAGCATCTGGAGTGATATTTTTGAAAAAAAGTCATTTGCACGTAAAGTTTTCAGTTGCTAGGCTTCTGGCTGCACATAGTACAAACATGCTACGAAGTACACGATCTGCTTACAGACTGTTCTCCATACAACTTCCTGTATCTTAACAAATGATTTATCAGTTTCACTGGCTTCTTTTATTTCTTGCAACCATCTACCATGTCCCAGCTTCTTTGCACTTGCTCTGAGATTAATGCAAATGCTCCTGGCCCTTTTGCATGCTTAGGGTATTAGTAAGCTTTGAGTAGCTATAACACACACCTAACAACATTGACATATAGGAACAAATGTGATTTTGGGCTCAATGATTCAGAGGTTTTAGTAAATAATTGGTAGGCTTTATTGTTTGGGTCTGTCACGATGCAGCCTGTACATAGGAAAGTCATCTACAGCCTGTGGTCAGGAAGGAGATCAGATGAAGAGGAAGAAATGAGGATCTGTTTCAACTTGAAGAAGACATCTCCAGTGACATGAAAAAACTTCCATTAATCTTATCTCCTAGATGCCTTTTCAATTCACAATAGAATGTGGCTGAGAGCCTAGCCATATGGAGACATTTCAGTCCAAACTGAATCAGCGGTCTTCTTCCTCTGATTCTTCTCTCAATTTAAAAAAAAAAAATCTTTCCAAAGAAAGTTTTCTACTATAGTATCCCCCTCTTCTATTATTCTGTAATGATATAAGCCTGAGTATTTTATTTTAAGCATTTCAAAACTTTATATTTATTGGTACACTGTCACTTTTGGTTCCTAGTATTGGACTGATGGTTGCAGAAGACAGGCTTCTAATTTTAAACTGCCTTATTTATCCTGAATTTTAGTCATTCTCCAAAAGCTACCATGAGGTATTAAAGAAGAGATATAAAGAGTAAATCATAATAACCCATCTATTATAATATCCGCTATACATCATTAGCCTAATAAATATTATAACATGTTGATTGAATAATTACTCATTACACACCCGACAATATTTAAGCTTTAGAATACTGATACAGATGACAGAATAATACTGATACAGAATGACTGAAATAATATGTATTCTAATAGGGTCAGATTAAAGTCATATGTAAAGTATGTGACTACTTCTTTGGGTTTTTGGGTTGGTTGGTTGGTTGATTGTTTTTGTTTTTTATTTTTTATTTTTTCAAGACAGGGTTTCTCTGTGTAGCCCTGACTGTCCTGGAACTTACTCTGTAGACCAGGATGGCCTCGAACTCAGAAATCTGCCTGCCTCTGCCTCCCAAGTGCTTGGATTAAAGGCATGCAGCACCACTGCCAGGCTAGACTACTTCTTCAAAAATAGGTTAATTGAGGGGTACTTCTCTAGGCACAGTCCACAATGAGAGCTGCGCCTGCTTCTTATCTCCATTGAAAAGACAGATGTTACACACCGAGACATTGGACATTATGTTACTTACACATTTAAGCTATGTAGTACACTGGTGGCCTCAAGAAGAAACAGATGTGGACATACCAACCTTCATACCACTCATGACCCAAGCATCACTTCACAGGAGAGCGATATCTCAAAGCAGATCACAAATGAGCCCAACTCAAAGCCGGTCCTGATATGTAGAATACTCACAATTAACTGTTAAAGTAGACTAGTCCATTTAACAGTGGTTTGTTACATTGTAGGGAACTAATAAAAACAGGAATGACTTTGTTTCTTTTTTTTTTACTATTGATGGAAAAAAAAGAGAGATAAAAGAAAAAACAGGAAAAGGAATTGTTCCCTAAGGGTAGACACGGTTAGCTTACCATTATGCCATAGAAACTCAAGTTTATCTAAATTCAATCAGGATAAAATGATGTCTGTGAATCCATACACCCATCTATCTGTCCATTTCTTTTTCTATCCTTTAGTCCATCCATCCTTTCTTATATTCATCCACTTATACCTTGTCTATTCATTTAACATTATGAAGTTTTTATTCAGAAATAAAGTCCTTGCCAGACCATGAAAATATAGCATTGAATAAAGTGAGTTTTCCATCTCTAAATTAATTAATTAATAAATTAATTAATTAATAAAACAGTAAAGGAAAAATTTTCCCAAAACCTGAAGGTATGGCTATACAAATTGATGGTTCTGTTTTTTTTTTGTTTTTGTTTTTTTCTGATAGTTTTTGAAAATAGTTATTATTACTAGCCTCAAATAGTTGAACTCATGTCTTTGTTTTCCTATATATAGCAGATAAAACAAGCCTTGTCTAAAAGTTGACAATATATTGAGGGAGATGTGTTGCAGGTGGCTAATGGAGGGAGGCAAAGAGATGAATTTTCAGAGGAAAGTCAGTATAAATAAAAATGATTGCAAAACATGTGTACTAGCCGTCTTCCAAAGCACACCAGCATGGGCAGGAGGACAGAATCAGAGAACTTAGGTGAACCATTGGATGTGTGGCTGTGGATCCATCACATCTCCGGTGCTTATGCATGGCTATTGATTTACTCATTTGACTGATGTCGATACTATAATATGGTTAGTACTAAGTGGAGGGCCATATTAGATTATTGACATTTTTCTATTATCCCCAAGTTCTACATTTCAAATGCATATGTACTATATCTGTGCCCTGATGCAGTGATAAAGAGTATACTATTAACTGCTTGGATTATATGACAGGCGTTTCTCCCATTTCACTAGTGGTTTTTCTGTGTGTTTGTCTTTGGTAGTCAGAGCATGCTGCATGCAGTTTAACCATAAAAAATTCATAACTTTCTCAAATTCACTTCAAAAGCACTACCTGGTCTGTCAAAGCACATTAAAAAATGTCAAACCGCCTTTCCATTATGGCCTTATTTGGACCTGTAGTGCTTCAATAACCCCATTCTACTGGAAGAAAAATAGGTGGAAAAGGCTCACATGGAAGCTACTGCATGGGCCAACAGAATGCTTGGTGGTGAACAGAGTGACCATAAACCAGCAAGAGCTCAAGAATTCAAACTGAGAATTGTGGAACTGCAAACTCAGACCTTGAGGGAAAACGTGGACTTTGTCAAACTGAGATGAAATCACTATGCTTTTAAATTATTCCGTATAAAATTATCCATATTTTCTCTTCTCAGCTCAAACTCAATTTCAAGGCATGTAACAACCAGGAAAGTTGCTGTTACACAGTTTATACCTCCCTTTTACTATAATGGGACCTTTGTAAACCCAGAGGGGTCTTCATCAGCTAAGACATAGCCTAAGTTTCCAGACAGCTGAGAATCACGTAGTAAACTCCATGAACTCCCTGCCAATGTGGAACCATATGATCTTGCCAATTGGGGTTTTAAATACTTTCCACTCTTTTGAACCTGACTTTGATTCTCGGGAAATACCTCTCCTCACACTCACAGACTGAGTTCATCATGGCACAGGTGCCATCATCTATGCAGACATCTCTGTCTGCCACTAAGAGAGATTTTCATGAAGAGAGAACTCATATTTTTTTTCAGTTTTGGTATTATCCTATATTGCCTAGCAGTATCTACACAACAAGTATTCACTTTGTAAATAGATAAAAAGCAAATTTTCAAATTTTTGATATCTATTGTATTATTTATTGTATTTAAGAGGCTGCAATCAAATGATCACAATAGAAACTATGCAACAAAAGCAAAACAAACAATAGTTCCCTCATATAAATTCCTCTCTGTAAAGCAGAGGACATATTTAGTCTTCTTAATCTACATTACCCAACAGTGAGAATTTAGCCTATCTTCTCTATCTTATATCTTTGCATCATATCACAGTTGCACCTGCTTCCCTTGGATCTAGAAGAAGTCAGTGGGAAGATTTCCAGGGTCAACCAGACAGTTTTTTTTTTAATTATTGCAAACAGTGTATAATATGAAGCATTGTTCCACTCCTGGAAGCTTGATGTAAGTTTTCAAGTTTAAGAAAACAGCCAAAGAGACATAAATGCCTTTAGCCTCCAATATCACCATATGATTCTGACAAAACCACACTAGCTTTCTAAGGGCATTTCAGATTTTCAAAAACAGTTCTTAGACCCTGGGAAAGTTGAGCTCCCTGAAGAGGATTTCCTCCAGGCCTGGAAGGATTAAACTTTGCAAAACACAGGCAAAATGCTTTTATGTGAAGGATTAACAGGTGGATTGTACTTGCTTGTTTATTTGTTCTGCAGACAAATCTGCCAAAAGGAAAAGAAATATTTTCACTGCCCGTAACAAATGAGAGTATCTGAAAAAATACTGACATTCTGAGCCCAGGAAAGCTCCGAGAAGAGTGAGAGGACACTATGCCCTGTGCTCTTGGACTCTGTACATCCTTTCTCACTTCCAACTCCTCTTTCATTTCCCCATTGTTCATGCAAACTACAGACAAGATGATTAAGAGAATATTTCCAAAATTCAAATCGAGCTTCTTCAACGTCCAGTTGGGTACTCATCAAGGGTTGTGATATTACTGGCTGTGTTATCTTTGAAATAAGGCTCACTCTTCTCTGTGATAAGGGGAGAGCAATAACAACACTAAACTAAGCATGGGGAAAGGTGCTTTCATGGCACATAGTCAACCAATGAAAGTCCCATGACATCAGCAACACCTTTCTGCAATCCCAAGCGGAACTTGAAACTACTGAGTTTCTGATGTCTTCAGTTTGTGCAAGTGCCACTCTGGGAAAGCCACTTTACTACCCTGAACATTTTGACTTTGCTCCATTTTGTCTCCTGGATCTTACTATCACCTAAATAGAGTTTTTTCCCCATATACTGATATATATTCTGAGAAAATTAAACAACTCTTCAGCAAACATGTCAAATTATTCCCAGTAGATATTTTCTGTTAAAATAATTTGCTTGATAAAAAGCAAACTGGGTTTTCTAAAAATCTTCTTTAAACTGGTTCTGAAGTACTAAACAATTTCAGTGACATATTAAATTATGTAAAGAATAAACATGTGTTATTTGTGGCTCTAAAGATCAATTATGGTACTATTATGAAATGCATCCTGACAAGTACTTACATATAATTCCATGAAACCTACAACAACAGAGCAGGATGCCTGTGGCAACAGGAACAATTATTCCCACTGGATTTGAAAGTTTCTTGGAATAGATCCCAATGTATCCTTGAGGTCCTTTGAAAGCTGTTGTATCTAACCTTAATATTTGCTATAATATTTAAGATTATGTAACATATTTTTGAAATATTATTATTGAATTATTATCCATTTATTTCTCCTATTGCAGAAATGGCTCCGCATTTCAGAAAGAAATAGGAAATATAAATTACAAACAAGGAATGTTTCTAACTATCTCACTATTTGGCAATGGCACTTTGTATATTGTTAAACATATTTGTATAAAAATATAAGTACTGGGGCCAGGGTGCTTTGTCTTCCCTGATGATGTCCATGGGCTGTGATCCATCCTGGAGCCATACAGATATGAGTAGCCTGTGCTGAAGCCAAATGCTGTGTTGACATCTGTGGTCCTGCTGCAGTTGGAGCTGAGTTGTCTGTGGCCCATGTTGCCACCAATAAACAAGCATTTGTCTGTGGTCTGTGCTACTGTCTGAAGTCATGATATGTGGGCTGGTCTATTACCAGGAACATGTTGGTGTCTGTGGCCAGTGCTGCCACTGGGGACCATGCTGAGAGCTAAGGCACCAGCTGAAACAGGAGGTGAGGCAGGATGTTCCTTCTGGGTGTAAAAGATAAGGAAGCTTCTATAGTAGTAACAATGACTGCAAACTCACAGTCGAGAAAGAGGGATTTAGAAGGCTTCTGTGACAAGACTCAAGCCCTCCTCTCAAATTAACTACCTAAACAGGAAGGCATCAAAAATCACAATTTACCACACAAGAGTAAATAAAAATTTTTTTAAACTTATAGAAAATTGTTTTTTTTTTAATGTTGGTATTTTAGGCATCTTAAATATGGCGTGGACTCCTATCAAAACCCCGGTTAAATGAACATGGAGGTGATCATGCTGTGCAGGGGTTGGAATAGTTCTGATCACAGCTCTAATGCTGAGTAGAACAAGCTCCATTTCTTCTACAGCACCATTAGTAAAATGTTAGGTCTAGTTGCTTTTTAAACATTTTTCCTTGAAATACACAGGAGAGATTTAAAAACAAACATAATGTCGATACTATGCCCCTCCTTAGAATTGGGAACAAAACACCCATGGAAGGAGTTACAGAGACAAAGTTTGGAGCTGAGACGAAAGGATGGACCATCTAGAGACTGCCATATCCAGGGATCCACCCCATAATCAGCTTCCAAACGCTGACACCATTGCATACACTAGCAAGATTTTGCTAAAAGGACCCAGATGTAGCTGTCTCTTGTGAGACTATGCCGGGGCCTAGCAAACACAGAAGTGGATGCTCACAGTCAGCTAATGGATGGATCACAGGGCTCCCAATGGAGGAGCTAGAGAAAGTACCCAAGGAGCGAAAGGGATCTGCAACCATATAGGTGGAACAACATTCTGAACTAACCAGTACCCCGGAGCTCTTGACTCTAGCTGCATATGTATCAAAAGATGGCCTAGTTGGCCATCACTGGAAAGAGAGGCCCATTGGACACGCAAACTGTATATGCCCCAGTACAGGGGAACGCCAGGGCCAAAAAAAATGGGAATGAGTGGGTAGGGAAGTGGGGGTGAGGGTATGGGGGACTTTTGGGATAGCATTGGAAATGTAATTGAGGAAAATATGTAATAAAAAATATTAATTAAAAAAACAAACAAACATAAAAAAAATTGTGATGAAGAAACTGAGGTGTAGCTCTCTACAATAGATAGCAACTGGCAGGGGTGGGAGAAGGGAAGAACTTACTATCTTTAAGAGGCTGTCCCTGGGAGTTTGACCATGCTAAAATGGTTGATTATATGAACAGCACAAATTATTCTCCTTTTTAAACTGTTTTTGTTGGGGCAAGGGAATGCCACAAGTATAGGGAGCAGACATAGGAAGACTGTGAAGTAAGGGAGATTGGGGTACATCCATTTGCCTGCAAATTTCATGAAATCATTATTTTAAAATCTGAGTAGTATTCCATTGTATAAATGTACCACATTTTCTGTATACATTCCTCTGTGGAGGGACATCTGGGCTGTTTCCAGCTTCTAGCTATTATAAATAAGACTGTTTTGAACATAGTAGAGCATGTATTCTTGTGATATGTTGGAGTATCTTTTGGGTATATGCCCAGGAGTGATACAGCTGGGTCCTTAGATAGAACTACGTCTAACATTCTATAGCTGGTCCTGAGGTAGAACTATGTCCACTTTTCTGAGGAACCACCAGACAGATTTACACAGCGGTTGTACCAGCATGGAATTCCACAAGCAGTGGAGGAGTGTTCCTCTTTCTCCATATTCTTACCAGGATCTGCTGTTATCTGAGTTTTTGATCTTAGCCATTCTTACTGGTGTGGTAGAATCTCAGGGTTGTTTTGATTTGCATTTCCCTGATGACTAAGGATGTTGAACATTTCTTTAAGTGATTCTTAGCCATTTAAGATTCCCCTGTTGAAAATTTTCTGTTTAGCTCTATACTCCATTTTTAATAGGGATATTTGTTTCTCAGCAGTCTTTCTTCTTGAGTTCTTAGTAAATTTCTGATATTAGCCCTCTATCAGATGTAAGATTGGTAAAGATTTTTTTCCCAATATGTGGATTGTAGTTTTGTCCTGCTAACAGTGTCCTTTGCCTTATAGAAGAGTTTCAATTTATGATGACCCATTTGTCAATTCTTGATTTTAGAGCATAAGCCATTGGTGTTCTGTTCAGAAAATTTTCTCTGTGCTAATGTGTTTGAGATTCTTTCCCACTTTTTTTTTCTATTAGATTCACCATATCTGGTTTTATATTGAGGACCTTGATCCACTTGGAATTGAGCTTTGTACAAGTATATAAGAATAAATCCATTTACATTCTTCTACATGTTGACCACCAGTTGAAACATCACCATTTGTTGAAAATGCCCTTTTATCCACTGAATGGTTTGGGCTCCTTTGATAAAGATCAAGTGACTATAGGTGTGTGGGTTCATTTCTGAATCTTCAGTTCTACTCCCTTGATCTACCTGTATGTCTCTGTATCAATACTATGAGGTTTTTATCACTATTGCTCTACAGTATAGCTTGAGGTCAGGGATGGTGATTCCCCCGGAAGTTCTTTTATTGTTGAGAATGGTTTCTGATATACTGGGATTTTTGTTATTCTAGATAAATTTGAGAATTGTTCCTTCTATCTCTGTGAAGAATTGAGTTGGAATTTTGATGGGGATTGTATTGAATCTGCAGATTGCTTTAGGTAAGATGGTCATTTTTACTAGGTTAATCCTGCCTATGCATGAGCATGGGAGATGTTTCCATCTTCTGAGGTCTTCTTTGATTTCTCTTTTCAGGGATTTGAAGTTCTTGTCATATAGATCTTTCACTTGCTTGGTTATAGTCACACCACAGTAATTTATATTATTTGTGAATATTGTAAAAGGTGTTGTTTCTCTAATTTCTTTCTCAGCCAATTTATCCTTTGGTTAGAGGAAAGATACTGATTTGTTTGAGTCAGTTTTGCATCCAACCACTTCGCTGAAGTTGTTTACCAGCTGTAGGAGTTCCCTCATGGATTGGTTTTTTTGTTTTTTTTGGTTTTTTTTCCATTTTTTATTAGGTATTTACCTCATTTACATTTCCAATGCTATACCAAAAGTCCCCCATACCCACCCACCCCCACTCCCCTACACACCCACTCCCCCTTTTTGGCCCTGGCGTTCCCCTGTACTGGGGCATATAAAGTTTGCGTGTCCAATGGGCCTCTCTTTCCAGTGATGGCCGACTAGGCCATCTTTTGATACATATGCAGCTAGAGTCAAGAGCTCCGGGGTACTGGTTAGTTCATAATGTTGTTCCACCTATAGGGTTGCAGATCCCTTTAGCTCCTTGGCTATTTTCTCTAGCTCCTCCATTGGGAGCCCTGTGATCTATCCATTAGCTGACTGTGAGCATCCACTTCTGTGTTTGCTAGGCCCTGGCATAGTCCACAAGAGACAGCTACATCTGGGTCCTTTCGATAAAATCTTGCTAGTATATGCAATAGTGTCAGCGTTTGGATGCTGATTATGGGGTGGATCCCTGGATATGGCAGTCTCTACATGGTCCATCCTTTCATCTCAGCTCCAAACTTTGTCTCTGTAACTCCTTCCATGGGTGTTTTGTTCCCAAATCTAAGGAGGGGCATAGTGTCCACACTTCAGTCTTCATTCTTCTTGAGTTTCATGTGTTTAGCAAATTGTATCTTATATCTTGGGTATCCTAGGTTTGGGGCTAATATCCACTTATCAGTGAGTACATATTGTGTGAGTTCCTTTGTGAATGTGTTATCTCACTCAGGATGATGCCCTCTATGTCCATCCATTTGCCTAGGAATTTCATAAATTCATTCTTTTTAATAGCTGAGTAGTACTCCATTGTGTAGATGTACCACATTTTCTGTATCCATTCCTCTGTTGAGGGGCATCTGGGTTCTTTCCAGCTTCTGGCTATTATAAATAAGGCTGCTATGAACATAGTGGAGCATGTGTCCTTCTTACCAGTTGGGGCATCTTCTGGATAAATGCCCAGGAAAGGTATTGCTGGATCCTCCGGTAGTACTATGTCCAATTTTCTGAGGAACCTCCAGACTGATTTCCAGAGTGGTTGTACAAGCCTGCAATCCCACCAACAATGGAGGAGTGTTCCTCTTTCTCCACATCCACGCCAGCATCTGCTGTCACCTGAATTTTTGATCTTAGGCATTCTGACTGGTGTGAGGTGGAATCTCAGGGTTGTTTTGATTTGCATTTCCCTGATGATTAAGGATGTTGAACATTTTTTCAGGTGCTTCTCTGCCATTCAGTATTCCTCAGGTGAGAATTCTTTGTTCAGTTCTGAGCCCCATTTTTTAATGGGGTTGTTCGATTTTCTGAAGTCCACCTTCTTGAGTTCTTTATATATGTTGGATATTAGCCCCCTATCTGATTTAGGATAGGTAAAGATCCTTTCCCAATCTGTTGGTGGTCTTTTTATCTTGTTAACGGTGTCTTTTCCCTTGCAGAAACTTTGGAGTTTCATTAGGTCCCATTTGTCAATTCTCGATCTTACAGCACATGCCATTGCTGTTCTGTTCAGGAATTTTTCCCCTGTGCCCATATCTTCAAGGCTTTTCCCCACTTTCTCCTCTATAAGTTTCAGTGTCTCTGGTTTTATGTGAAGTTCTTTGATCCACTTAGATTTGACCTTAGTACAGGGAGATAAGTATGGATCGATTTGCATTCTTCTACATGATAACAACCAGTTGTGCCAGCACCAATTGTTGAAAATGCTGTCTTTCTTCCACTGAATGGTTTTAGCTCCCTTGTCAAAGATCAAGTGACCATAGGTGTGTGGGTTCATTTCTGGGTCTTCAATTCTATTCCATTGGTCTACTTGTCTGTTTCTATACCAGTACCATGCAGTTTTTATCACAATTGCTCTGTAGTAAAGCTTTAGGTCAGGCATGGTGATTCCACCAGAGGTTCTTTTATCCTTGAGAAGAGTTTTTGCTATCCTAGGTTTTTTGTTATTCCAGATGAATTTGCAAATTGCTCCTTCTAATTCGTTGAAGAATTGAGTTGGAAGTTTGATGGGGATTGCATTGAATCTGTAGATTGCTTTTGGCAAGATAGCCATTTTTACAATGTTGATCCTGCCAATCCATGAGCATGGGAGATCTTTCCATTTTCTGAGATCTTCTTTAATTTCTTTCTTCAGAGATTTGAAGTTTTTATCATACAGATCTTTCACCTCCTTAGTTAGAGTCACGACAAGATATTTTATATTATTTGTGACTATTGAGAAGGGTGTTGTTTCCCTAATTTCTTTCTCCGCCTGTTTATTCTTTGTATAGAGAAAGGCCATTGACTTGTTTGAGTTTATTTTATATCCAGCTACCTCACCGAAGCTGCTTATCAGGTTTAGGAGTTCTCTGGTAGAAGTTTTAGGGTCACTTATATATACTATCAGATCATCTGCAAAAAGTGATATTTTGACTTCCTCTTTTCCAATTTGTATCCACTTGATCTCCTTTTTTTGTCGAATTGCTCTGGCTAATACTTCAAGTATTATGTTGAAAAGGTAGGGAGAAAGTAGGCAGCCTTGTCTAGTCCCTGATTTTAGTGGGATTGCTTCTAGCTTCTCTCCATTTACTTTGATGTTAGCTACTGGTTTGCTGTAGATTGCTTTTATCATGTTTAGGTATGGGCCTTGAATTCCTGATCTTTCCAAAACTTTTATCATGAATGGGTGTTGGATCTTGTCAAATGCTTTTTCTGCATCGAATGAGATGATCATGTGGTTTTTGTCTTTGAGTTTGTTTATATAATGGATTACATTGATGGATTTTCGTATATTAAACCATCCCTGCTTTCCTGGAATAAAACCTACTTGGTCAGGATGGATGATTGCTTTAATATGTTCTTGGATTCGGTTAGCAAGAATTTTATTGAGGATTTTTGCATCGATATTCATAAGAGAAATTGGTCTGAAGTTCTCTATCTTTGTTGAATCTTTCTGTGGTTTAGGTATCAGAGTAATAGTGGCTTCATAAAATGAGTTGGGTAGAGTACCTTCTACTTCTATTTTGTGAAATAGTTTGTGCAGAACTGGAATTAGATCTTCTTTGAAGGTCTGATAGAACTCTGAACTAAACCCGTCTGGTCCTGGGCTTTTTTTGGCTGGGAGACTATTAATAACTGCTTCTATTTCTTTAGGTGATATGGGACTGTTTAGATGGTCAACTTGATCCTGACTCCACTTTGGTACCTGGTATCTGTCCAGAAATTTGTCCATTTCGTCCAGGTTTTCCAGTTTTGTTGAGTATAACCTTTTGTAGAAGGATCTGATGGTGTTTTGGATTTCTTCAGGATCTGTTGTTATGTCTCCCTTTTCATTTCTGATTTTGTTAATTAGGATTTTGTCCCTGTGTCCTCTAGTGAGTCTAGCTAAGGGTTTATCTATCTTGTTGATTTTCTCAAAGAACCAACTCCTTGCCTGGTCAATTCTTTGAATAGTTCTTCTTGTTTCCACTTGGTTGATTTCACCCCTGAGTTTGATTATTTCCTGCCGTCTACTCCTCTTGGGTGAATTTGCTTCCTTTTTTTCTAGAGCTTTTAGATGTGTTGTCAAGCTGCTAGTATGTGCTCTTCCCCGTTTCTTCTTGGAAGCACTCAGAGCTATGAGTTTCCCTCTTAGAAATGCTTTCATTGTGTCCCAAAGGTTTGGGTACGTTGTGGCTTCATTTTCATTAAACTCTAAAAAGTCTTTAATTTCTTTCTTTATTCCTTCCTTGACCAAGGTATCATTGAGAAGAGTGTTGTTCAGTTTCCACGTGAATGTTGGCTTTCCATTATTTATGTTGTTATTGAAGATCAGTCTTAGGCCATGGTGGTCTGATAGGATACATGGGACAATTTCAATATTTTTGTATCTGTTGAGGCCTGTTTTGTGACCAATTATATGGTCAATTTTGGAGAAGGTCCCGTGAGGTGCTGAGAAGAAGGTATATCCTTTTGTTTTAGGATAAAATGTTCTGTAGATATCTGTTAGGTCCATTTGTTTCATAACTTCTGTTAGTTTCACTGTGTCCCTGTTTAGTTTCTGTTTCCACGATCTGTCCCTTGATGAAAGTGGTGTGTTGAAGTCTCCCACTATTATTGTGTGAGGTGCAATGTGTGCTTTGAGCTTTACTAAAATGTCTTTAATGAATGTGGCTGCCCTTGCATTTGGAGCATAGATATTCAGAATTGAGAGTTCCTCTTGGAGGATTTTACCTTTGATTAGTATGAAGTGTCCCTCCTTGTCTTTTTTGATAACTTTGGGTTGGAAGTCGATTTTATCCGATATTAGAATGGCTACTCCAGCTTGTTTCTTCAGACCATTTGCTTGGAAAATTGTTTTCCAGCCTTTCACTCTGAGGTAGTGTCTGTCTTTTTCCCTGAGATGGGTCTCCTTAAAGCAGCAGAATGTTGGGTCCTGTTTGTGTAGCCAGTCTGTTAGTCTATGTCTTTTTATTGGGGAATTGAGTCCATTGATATTAAGAGATATTAAGGAGAAGTAATTGTTGCTTCCTTTTATTTTTGTTGTTAGAGTTGGCATTCTGTTCTTGTGGCTGTCTTCTTTTTGGTTTGTTGAGGGATTACTTTCTTGTTTGTTCTAGGGCGTGATTTCTGTCCTTGTATTGCTTCTTTTCTGTTATTATCCTTTGAAGGGCTGGATTCGTGGAAAGATATTGTGTGAATTTGGTTTTGTCGTGGAATACTTTGGTTTCTCCATCTATGGTAATTGAGAGTTTGGCCGGGTATAGTAGCCTGGGCTGGCATTTGTGTTCTCTTAGTGTCTGTATAACATCTTTCCAGGCTCTTCTGGCTTTCATAGTCTCTGGTGAAAAGTCTGGTGTAATTCTGATAGGCCTTCCTTTATATGTTACTTGACCTTTCTCCCTTACTGCTTTTAATATTCTATCTTTATTTAGTGCATTTGTTGTTCTGATTATTATGTGTCGGGAGGAATTTCTTTTCTGGTCCAGTCTATTTGGAGTTCTGTAGGCTTCTTATATGATCATGGGCATCTCTTTCTTTATGTTTGGGAAGTTTTCTTCAATTATTTTGTTGAAGATGTTTGCTGGTCCTTTGAGTTGAAAATCTTCATTCTCATCCACTCCTATTATGCGTAGGTTTGGTCTTCTCATTGTGTCCTGGATTTCCTGGATGTTTTGAGTTAAGATCCTTTTGCATTTTGTATTTTCTTTGACTGTTGTGTCGATGTTCTCTATGGAATCTTCTGCACCTGAGATTCTCTCTTCCATTTCTTGTATTCTGTTGCTGATGCTCGCATCTATGATTCCAGATCTCTTTCCTAGGGTTTCTATCTCCAGCGTTGCCTCGCTTTGGGTTTTCTTTACTGTGTCTACTTCCCTTTTTAGTTCTAGTATGGTTTTGTTCATTTCCATTACCTGTTTGGATGTGTTTTCCTGTTTTTCTTTAAGGACTTCTACCTGTTTGGCTGTGTTTTCTTGCTTTTCTTTAAGGGCCTGTAACTCTTTAGCAGTGCTCTCCTGTAATTCTTTAAGTGACTTATGAAAGTCCTTCTTGATGTCCTCTATCATCATCATGAAAAATGCTTTTAAATCTGGGTCTAGATTTTCGGTTGTGTTGGGGTGCCCAGGACTAGGTGGGGTGGGAGTGCTGCGTTCTGATGATGGTGAGTGGTCTTGATTTCTGTTAGTAGGATTCGTATGTTTGCCTTTTGCCATCTGGTAATCTCTGAAGCTAGCTGTTATAGTTGTCTCTGTTAAGAGCTTGTACTTCAGGTGACTCTGTTAGCCTCTATAAGCAGACCTGGGAGGGTAGCACTCTCCTTGGTTTCAGTGGGTAGAGTATTCTCTGCAGGAACGCTCTCTTCTTGCAGGGAAGGTACCCCGATATCTGGTGTTCGAACCGGACTCCTGGCAGAAGTTGTGTTCCACTCACTAGAGGTCTTAGGATCCCGTGGGGAATCCTGTGTGGGCCCTTGCGGGTGTCAGGCGACTCTGCTGGCAAGGAAGCCCAGGGCTGGAGTGGAGTGGAAGGGGCTTTTGCCCCGGGTCAGGCCCGGGCAGTCTGCTTCCCTATGTACCGCAGTCTCAGGTCCCGAGCGATTGGATTGGGGCCGGCCCTGTGTTCCACTCACCAGAGGTCTTAGGATCCCGTGGGGAATCCTGTGTGGGCCCTTGCGGGTGTCAGGCAACTCCGCTGGCCAGGAAGCCTGCTACCCAACTCATTTTATGAAGCCACTATTACTCTGATACCTAAACCACAGAAAGACCCAACAAAGATAGAGAACTTCAGACCAATTTCTCTTTTGAATATCGATGCAAAAATCCTCAATAAAATTCTTGCTAACCGAATCCAAGAACATATTAAAGCAATCATCCATCCTGACCAAGTAGGTTTTATTCCAGGAATGCAGGGATGGTTTAATATACGAAAATCCATCAATGTAATCCATTATATAAACAAACTCAAAGACAAAAACCACATGATCATCTCATTCGATGCAGAAAAAGCATTTGACAAGATCCAACACCCATTCATGATAAAAGTTTTGGAAAGATCAGGAATTCAAGGCCCATACCTAAACATGATAAAAGCAATATACAGCAAACCAGTAGCCAACATCAAAGTAAATGGAGAGAAGCTGGAAGCAATCCCACTAAAATCAGGGACTAGACAAGGCTGCCCACTTTCTCCCTACCTTTTCAAAATTGTACTTGAAGTATTAGCCAGAGCAATTCGACAAAAAAAGGAGATCAAGTGGATACAAATTGGAAAAGAGGAAGTCAAAATATCACTTTTTGCAGATGATCTGATAGTATATATAAGTGACCCTAAAAATTCTACCAGAGAACTCCTAAACCTGATAAGCAGCTTCGGTGAGGTAGCTGGATATAAAATAAACTCAAACAAGTCAATGGCCTTTCTCTATACAAAGAATAAACAGGCGGAGAAAGAAATTAGGGAAACAACACCCTTCTCAATAGTCACAAATAATATAAAATATCTTGTCGTGACTCTAACTAAGGAAGTGAAAGATCTGTATGATAAAAACTTCAAATCTCTGAAGAAAGAAATTAAAGAAGATCTCAGAAGATGATCTCCCATGCTCATGGATTGGCAGGATCAACATTGTAAAAATGGCTATCTTGCCAAAAGCAATCTACAGATTCAATGCAATCCCCATCAAAATTCCAACTCAATTCTTCAAGGAATTGGAAGGAGCAATTTGCAAATTCGTCTGGAATAACAAAAAACCTAGGATAGCAAAAAGTCTTCTCAAGGATAAAAGAACTTCTGGTGGAATCACCATGCCAGACCTAAAGCTTTACTACAGAGCAATTGTGATAAAAACTGCATGGTACTGGTAGAGACAGACAAGTAGACCAATGGAATAGAATTGAAGATCCAGAAATGAACCCACACACCTATGGTCACTTGATCTTTGACAAGGGAGCTAAAACCATCCAGTGGAAGAAAGACAGCATTTTCAACAATTGGTGCTGGCACAACTGGTTGTTATCATGTAGAAGAATTCGAATCGATCCATTCCTATCTCCTTGTGCTAAGGTCAAATCTAAGTGGATCAAGGAACTTCACATAAAACCAGAGACACTGAAACTTATAGAGGAGAAAGTGGGGAAAAGTCATGGATTGTTTTGGGTCACTTATGTATACTATCATATCATCTGCAAATAGTGATATCTTGACTTTCTCCTTTCCAATTTGTATCCCTTTGATCTCCATTTGTTGCCTAATTGCTCTGTCTAGAACTTCGAGGACTATATTGAATAGATCAGGGGATAATGGGCAACTTGGTATTGTCCCTGATTTTAGTGGTCTTGCTTCAAATTTCTCTCCATTTTGTTTGATATTGGCTATTGTCATGCTGTATATTGCTTTTTTTTTATATTTAGGTATGGACCTTGAATTCCTATTTTCTCCAGTACTTATAGAATGAAGGGGTGTTGTATTTTGTCAAAGGTTTTCTTTCAGCATCTAATGAGATGACCACATAATATTTTTTTTATTTGAGTGTGTTTATATAGTGGATTATGTTGATGGATTTCTGTATATTGAATTATCCCTGCATTCCTGGTATGTAACCTACTTGATTATAGTGAATGATAATTCTCATGTGTTCTTGGATTTAGTTTGCAAGAGACTGCCCCACCTAGGAATCCATCCCATCTGCTGACGCAAACCCTAGACACTGTTGCTTGTGCCAAGAAGTGGTAAGTAACAAGAGCCCATTATAGCTGTCCCCTGAGAGGCTCTACCAGAGCCTAATCAATACAGATGTGGATGTACGCAGTTAAACATTGGACTGAGCTCAGGGTCCCCAATGGGTAAGTTAAGGCAAGGACTGTAGGAGCTGAAGCAGTTTGTAACCTCATAGGAAGAACAATATCAACCAACCAGTTACCCAAAGCTCCCAGGGACTAAAACACCAACCAAAAATACATAGGGGATACCTATAGCTTCATACGGATATGTAGCAGAGGACTGCCTTATCTGACATGACTGGGAGGGGAGCTCCTTGGTCCTGTGGAAGGTTGAAGACCCAGGATAGGGAAACACTAGGCCGCTGAGGCACGAGGGGGTGGGTGGGTGGGAGAGAACCTTCATAATGGCTGGGGGTTGGAGGAGGGTATAGAAGGCTTGTGGAGGGTAAAATGGGAAGGGTGATAACATTGGAAATGTAAATAAATAAAATAACCAATTTAAAAAATAGAAAGACAACAATAGAGTCTAGAGAGTAAGTTAAAGTCCAGTCTCAGTGACTTAGTGAGAATTTGTTTCATATTCTAAAAGGTATGTGAGGACTAGGCTACAGCTTAGAGACTTACCTTGGCTAACATGCATGAAGTCCTATATACAGTACCCAGGACCTCAAGGAAATATGTAAAAATGAAGTAAAATACAAAGGAATTAACAGAACAGGCCAAAAGCATATGTAAATATTTCAAAAATATAAATCATGTGTGTGGTAAACATTTAATAAACAGAAAACTGAAGATAAAATCAATAGCTTGTTTCAGAGAAAGCAAATCTCTGTGTGTATCTGGGAAGATGAAATTAAAGATTTTTTAAAACTATCCATAGGATTTATTAAATCCATACAAAAACAAAGATATGTTAGCATGGTTTAAAAGTATATCTTTATCATCATACTATCCACGTATTTCTGCTTCTTTTATATTACAAGACACTTTAAACATTAACACTGAGGCCATCAAACATTTACTGAGAATGGACACCATGAGAATATGAGCTGGACACATTCTGGTGACTGAGAAAGGCAAAGTTCCAAGTGTTCATGGGTAGAGTTGTGTTGGATCCAGACAACTTGCAGGCTGGAATTTGGCTTCACTCCTTTCAGACATGGCTAGATTAGGCAAGTTTAATGACCATTCAATGCATTTCTTCTGGCAGTTCACAGAGTTTATGATAATGTCTACTACACAGGGAAACAATGAAACCTAGGGTAGTTAAGGATATAAAACACACAAAACTTTCAGAACCATATCAGTATAAAAGAAGGACTATTTAATAATTTCTCCATCTTATTTGCCCCATGCTGGTAATACTTCCTTCAATAAGATGAATGTGTCTTTAGAACCAGCTGTTAGTATCCTCTAGACAGCTGACATATGAAACAATAGTTTTCAACTCTTCAAATTGATCTAGTATGTACACATATGTGTTTACTATTTTTGTATATATAAATATATATTAGTCTTGAGTCTTGTCTAAGTGTGCTGTTATTCAATGGGCAAGAATTCAATGACAAAATGTCATAAACTAGATTCAACTTTTATTCTTAGTCATGTTGAGCAGCATCATTATCCTTTTTCTACAGAAAGATTCTGTTGCAAAAGAAGAATTAATTATTCAACTTTAATGACTAATTATAAGCCTCGAAGGTTACATCTTGCTTTCATAAATAGACAATGAGATAATCAGCATAGAAGACCAGTCTGGGTTAGTGACACTGCATAGAAATGCTTCTGAACTGCCTACTTAATTATAAGTTTAGCTGTTATGATTATTCAAGGAGTGATATGTGTGCTGTTTTCACCGAAATCAATTTTTCTTTTGTTCAAGTACTGCTTCTAATTATTGTCAGGAATAATGTTTGAGATCTCATAAATGTGATAAATGCATAGACGAGATAATCAACCCCTCTGATTTGAAGATATTTGAAGTTAACTCTATTCATTAGCAATCTATATTTACAATTGTCTTAGTTAATATTTTTGTTGTTGTGACAAATCACTATGACACAAAGCAACTTGGAAAGGAGACATTTTATCTCACTTCCACTTCTACATCACAGTCCATCATGGTAAGGAGTGAGGGCAGAAAATCAAGCAGTCCAAAGATCTGGAGGCAGGGACTGATGCAGAAGCCATAGAAGAGGGCTGCTTACTGGCTTGCTCATTATAGCTCTGTTATAGCAACCAGGACTACATGCAGGAGGATAGAGCAAAGCTTAGTAACCTGGATCTTCTCATATCAACCATCAATAAAGAAAATGAATCACAGTCTTGGCCACACCTCCTAGTGGGGGAATTTTCTCAACTGAGTTTCTTCCAAATTGACATGTAGTTTATACTAAGTTGACATAAAATTGATCAGCCCAATAGTGTGAAATAATTTGCCTTAACTCGGGATAATAACTATTTCTGCTGAATATTGATTACCTTATATTGTAAAATAGGCAGAATTATTGCTTCATTTTATGATTTAAAAAAACCAAAATAGCAGTTTATGGTGCCTGGAGCAGATCCTTTGCCACAGGGCTCCATAACCAAGTAGTGCCAGGAGGAAGCTAGCCTCTCAGGAGTGCAGGCAGACCTGTGAGCACAGGTAGAACTACCACTGCTACTCAGAGGAAACTGCCAGGACCCTCAGGACATATGAACCAAGGAGCTGCCTGAGACAGGAATCTTCCAGTTTCCATCTGTGTCCAGATCTGATCCTGAGCTATATACATAAATACCGCCAGAAGAGAGCTGGTCTCCCAGAAGTGCCTAAACACCTGTGAGCACAGAAAAGACCACCACTTCTCTTCAAATTCCTGGCCCAAGGGACACCCCAAAGAGCCATCAGGACACAGGAACCAAGGATCAGCTGGGGACAGAATCTTTCTGGACTCTCTCTGCACACCAGAGCTGACCCTATACCACAACTCTCCATATGTAAATTCCTCTAGGAGAGACCTGGTCTCCCAGGAGTACTGTCAAATAGATTTCAGGACAGAGAAGCCACAGTCAGAGACAGAAAGAACAGCTAACACTAGAGATAATCAGATGGTGAGAGGCAAGCACAAGAACATAAGCCACAAAAACCAAGGCTACTTGGTATCATCAGAACACAGTTGTCCCACAACAGCAAGCCCTGGTTACCCTAAAACAACAATCAAAGCAAGACTCTGATTTAAAATCACATCTCATGATGATGTTAAAGGAATTTAAGAAGGACATAAATAACTCCCTTAACGAAATAGAAGAGAACACAGGTAAACAGGTAGAAGACCTTTAAGAGGAAACAAAAAAAATCCCTTAAAGAATTACAGTAAAATACAACCAAGCATGTGAATGAACTGAACAACCATCCAGGATCAAAAAAAAAAAATGAAAATAGGAACAATAAAGAAATTACAAAGGGAGACAACACTGAATATAGAAAAACCTAGGAAAGAAATCAGGAGTCACAGATGAAAGCATTGCCAGCAGACTCTAAGAGATAGAAGAGAGAATCTCAGGTGCAGAAGATACCATAGAAAACATTGACAAAACAGTCAAAGAAAATACAAGATGCAAAAAGTTCTCAATACAAAATATCCAGGAAATCCAGGACACAATGGGAAGACCAAACCTAAAAATAATAGATATAGAAAAGAGTGAAGATTCCCAAATAAAAGGGTCAGTAAATATCTTCAATAAAATTATAGAAGAAAACTTCCCTAGCCTAAAGAAAGACATACCCATGAACATACAAGAAGCCTAGAGAACTCCAAATAGATTTGACCAGAAAAGAAATTCCTCCAGTCACATAATAATCAAAACACCAAATGCACAAAACAAAGAAAGAATATTAAATGCAGTAAGGGAAAAAGGTCAATTAACATGTAAAGGCAGACCTAACAGAATTACACCAGACTTCTCAGCAAAGACTATGAAAGTTAGAAGATCCTAAGCAGATTTCATGTACACCCTAAGAGAACAAAAATGCTGGCCTAAACTAGTATACCCAGCAAAACTCTCAATTACCATAGATAGAAAAACCAAGATATTCCATGACAAAACCAAATTTACACATCTTTCCACAAATTTAACCCTACAAAGGATAATAGATGGAAACCGCCAATACAAGGAGGGAAACTACACCCTAGAAAAAGCAAGAAAATAATCTTCTTTCAAAAACCCAAAAGAAGATAACCACACAAAGAAAGTTGGGCATAGTACTACCTGAGGACCCAGCAATACCACTCCTGGGCATATACCCAGAATATGCTTCAACAGGAAATAAGGACACATGTTCTACTATGGTCATATCAGCCATATTTATAAAAGCCAGAAGCTGGAAAGAACCCACATGTCCCTCAACAGAGAAATGGATATAGAAAATGTGGTACATTTACACAATGGAATACTACTCAGCTGTTAAAAACAATGAATTCATGAAATTCTTAGGCAAATGGATGGAACTAGAAAATATCATCATGAGCAAGGTAATCCAATCACAAAAGAACACACATGATACCTTCACTTTTAAGTGGATATTAGCCCAGAAACTCGGAATACCCAACATACAATTCACAGACCAACTGAAGCTCAAAAAGAAGGAAGACCAAAGTATGAATACTTTGGTCCTTTGTAGAATGAAGAATGAAATGCTTATGGGATGAGGTACAGAGACAAAGTATGTAGCAGAAACTAAAGGAAAGACTAGAGTCAGCCCCACCCCATATATAGACACCAAATCCAGATACTATTGTGGAGGCCAACAAGTGCTTGCTGACAGGAACCTGATATAGCTGAGAGGCTCTGCTAGTGCCTGACAAATACAGAAGTGGATACTCTCAGCCAACCATTGGACTGAGCACAAGATCCCCAATGGAGAAGCTACAGAAAGTACCAAAGGAGCTGAAGGAGCATGCAGCCCCATTGAAGGAACAACAACATGAACCAACCAGTACCCCAAGAGCTCCCAGGGACTAAATCACCAATCAAAGAGTATACATGGATGGACCTATGATTTCAGCTGCAAATGTAGCAGAGGATGGCCTTGTTGGACATCAATGGGAAGAGAGGCCTTGGTCCTGAGATGACTGGATGCCCCAGTGTAAGAGAATCCCAGGACTGGGGAGTGGGAGTAGGTTGGCTAGTGAGCAAAGGCAGGGGAATGAGAAAGGGGGTTTTCAGAGTAGAAACCAGGAAATAGGATAGCATTTGAAAGGTAAATGAACAAAATATCTAATAAAAAAGGAAAAAGATACCTGTTTATTACATAAATATAATATATGGGATGCTTAACTGGCCCAAGGATGTGTGTTGCTCAAAGGAAGCTAAGCCTTCATTTTCTTAGCATATTGGGTGTTTTAATTTAAAAAAACAAAAACAAAAAATATAGCCATGCAGGTAAATATATTTTATTGGTGATAGTGTATCCTATAGAATTTTCTGCCAGTTAAAGTCACTAAGTAAAGTGGAAAAGACAAGACCTATCTGGAACATTTAGTAAGACTGCTTCCTCTCTCATTAAATCATTCTTAGTTTTAGCAAAAATAGACAAACAAAATTAAAGCAATGCACGCAGATGCATAGACATTCATACATATACCCCATAAATTGCATTTAGGGACTAGACAATGACTTAAGAGGACTGACATAAATATCTGTCAATGTTTATACATTGGGGGGAGGCTGTTTTCTATGATTCTGTAAATTTTATTTGCATCCAATTTAATGTGACAATGAACAAAAATAAGCTAACAACAAATAATAGAATATATAAAGATGTTCTTAATCACTATGCAACTATGATTGATATTTTTATATGTGGAAACAAAATAGTTTATAGGATTCCAAACTGGTGAAATTTTTTTTCCATTTTTATTAGGTATTTAGCTCATTTACATTTCCAATGCTATACCAAAAGTCCCCCATACCCGACCACCCCCACTCCCCTAACCACCCACTCCCCCTTTTTGGCCCTGGCATTCCCCTGTACTGGGGCATACAAAGTTTGTGTGTCCAATGGGCCTCTCTTTCCAGTGATGGCCGACTAGGCCATCTTTTGATACATATGCAGCTAGAGTCAAGAGCTCCGGGGTACTGGTTAGTTCATAATATTGTTCCACCTATAGGGTTGCAGATCCCTTTAGCTCCTTGGGTACTTTCTCTAGCTCCTCCATTGGGAGCCCTGTGATCCATCCATTAGCTGACTGTGAGCATCCACTTCTGTGTTTGCTAGGCCCCGGCATAGTCTCACAAGAGATAGCTACATCTGGGTCCTTTCGATAAAATCTTGCTAGTATATGCAATGGTGTCAGCCTTTGGATGCTGATTATGGGGTGGATCCCTGGATATGGCAGTCTCTACATGGTCCATCCTTTCATCTCAGCTCCAAACTTTGTCTCTGTAACTCCTTCCATGGGTGTTTTGTTCCCAATTCTAAAGAGGGGCATAGTGTCCACACTTCAGTCTTCATTCTTCTTGAGTTTCATGTGTTTAGCAAATGGTACCTTATATCTTGGGAATCCTAGGTTTGGGGCTAATATCCACTTATCAGTGAGTACATATTGTGTGAGTTCCTTTGTGAATGTGTTACCTCACTCAGGATGATGCCCTCCAGGTCCATCCATTTGGCTAGGAATTTCATAAATTCATTCTTTTTAATAGCTGAGTAGTACTCCATTGTGTAGCTGTACCCCATTTTCTGTATCCATTCCTCTGTTGAGAGGCATCTGGATTCTTTCCAGCTTCTGGCTATTATAAATAAGGCTGCTGTGAACATAGTAGAGCATGTGTCCTTCTTACCAGTTGGGGCATCTTCTGGATAAATGCCCAGGAGAGGTATTGCTAGATCCTCCGGTAGTACTATGCCCAATTTTCTGAGGAACCGCCAGACTGATTTCCAGAGTGGTTGTACAAGCCTGCAATCCCACCAACAATGGAGTAGTGTTCCTCTTTCTCCACATCCACGCCAGCATCTGCTGTCACCTGAATTTTTGATCTTAGGCATTCTGACTGGTGTGAGGTGGAATCTCAGGGTTGTTTTGATTTGCATTTCCCTGAAGATTAAGGATGTTGAACATTTTTTCAGGTGCTTCTCTGCCATTCGGTATTCCTCAGGTGAGAATTCTTTGTTCAGTACTGAGCCCCATTTTTTAATGGGGTTGTTCGATTTTCTGAAGTCCACCTTCTTGAGTTCTTTATATATGTTGGATATTAGTCCCCTATCTGATTTAGGATAGGTAAAGATCCTTTCCCAATCTGTTGGTGGTCTTCTTGTCTTATTGACGGTGTCTTTTGCCTTGCAGAAACTTTGGAGTTTCATTAGGTCCCATTTGTCAATTCTCGATCTTACAGCACATGCCATTGCTGTTCTGTTCAGGATTTTTCCCCTGTGCCCATATCTTCAAGGCTTTTCCCCACTTTCTCCTCTATAAGTTTCAGTGTCTCTGGTTTTATGTGAAGTTCCTTGATCCACTTAGATTTGACCTTAGTACAAGGAGATAAGTATGGGTTGATTCGCATTCTTCTACATGATAACAACCAGTTGTGCCAGCACCAATTGTTGAAAATGCTGTCTTTCTTCCACTGGATGGTTTTAGCTCCCTTTTTGAAGATCAAGTGGCCATAGGTGTGTGGGTTCATTTCTGGGTCTTCAATTCTATTCCATTGGTCTACTTGTCTGTTTCTATACAGTTTTTATCACAATTGCTCTGTAGTAAATCTTTAGGTCTGGCATGGTGATTCCACCAGAGGTTCTTTTATTCTTGAGAAGACTTTTTGCTATCCTAGGTTTTTTGTTATTCCAGATGAATTTGCAAATTGCTCCTTCTAATTCGTTGAAGAATTGAGTTGGAATTTTGATGGGGATTGCATTGAATCTGTAGATTGCTTTTGGCAAGATAGCCATTTTTACAATGTTGATCCTGCCAATCCATGAGCATGGGAGATCTTTCCATCTTCTGAGATCTTCTTTAATTTCTTTCTTCAGAGATTTGAAGTTTTTATCATACAGATCTTTCACCACCTTAGTTAGAGTCACGCCAAGATATTTTATACTATTTGTGACTATTGAGAAGGGTGTTGTTTCCCTAATTTCTTTCTCAGCCTGTTTATTCTTTGTATAGAGAAAGGCCATTGACTTGTTTGAGTTTATTTTATATCCAGCTACTTCAACGAAGCTGTTTATCAGGTTTAGGAGTTCTCTGGTAGAATTTTTAGGGTCACTTATATATACTATCATATCATCTGCAAAAAGTGATATTTTGACTTCCTCTTTTCCAATTTGTATCCCTTTGATCTCCTTTTGTTGTCCAATTGCTCTGGCTAATACTTCAAGTACTATTTTGAAAAGGTAGGGAGAAAGTGGGCAGCCTGTCTAGTCCCTGATTTTAGTGGGATTGCTTCCAGCTTCTCTCCATTTACTTTGATGTTGGCTACTGGTAGCTGAAGATTGCTTTTATCATGTTTAGGTATGGGCCTTGAATTCCTGATCTTTCCAAAACTTTTATCATGAATGGGTGTTGGATCTTGTCAAATGCTTTTTCTGCATCTAACGAGATGATCATGTGGTTTTTGTCTTTGAGTTTGTTTATATAATGGATTACATTGATGGATTTTCGTATATTAAACCATCCCTGCATTCCTGGAATAAAACCTACTTGGTAAGTATGGATGATTACTTTAATATGTTCTTGGATTCGGTTAGCAAGAATTTTATTGAAGATTTTTGCATCGATATTCATAAGAGAAATTGGTCTGAAGTTCTCTATCTTTGTTGAGTCTTTCTGTGGTTTAGGTATCAGAGTAATAGTCTCATCATAAAATGAGTTGGGTAGAGTACCTTCTACTTCTATTTTGTGAAATAGTTTGTGCAGAACTGGAATTAGATCTTCTTTGAAGGTCTGATAGAACTCTGCACTAAACCCGTCTGGTCCTGGGCTTTTTTTGGCTGGGAGACTATTAATAACTGCTTCTATTTCTTTAGGTGATATGGGACTGTTTAGATGGTCAACTTGATCCTGACTCAACTTTGGTACCTGGTATCTGTCCAGAAATTTGTACATTTCGTCCAGGTTTTCCAGTTTTGTTGAGTATAACCTTTTGTAGAAGGATCTGATGGTGTTTTGGATTTCTTCAGGATCTGTTGTTATGTCTCCCTTTTCATTTCTGATTTTGTTAATTAGGATTTTGTCCCTGTGCCCTTTAGTGAGTCTAGCTAAGGGTTTATCTATCTTGTTGATTTTCTCAAAGAACCAATTCCTCGTTTGGTTAATTCTTTGAATAGTTCTTCTTGTTTCCACTTGGTTGATTTCACCCCTGAGTTTGATTATTTCCTGCCGTCTACTTCTCTTGGGTGAATTTTCTTCCTTTTTTTCTAGAGCTTTTAGATGTGTTGTCAAGCGGCTAGTATGTGCTCTCTCCCGTTTCTTCTTGGAGGCACTCAGAGCTATGAGTTTCCCTCTTAGAAATGCTTTCATTGTGTCCCAAAGGTTTGGGTACGTTGTGGCTTCATTTTCATTAAACTCTAAAAAGTCTTTAATTTCTTTCTTTATTCCTTCCTTGACCAAGGTATCAAACTTGAGAAGAGTGTTGTTCAGTTTCCATGTGAATGTTGGCTTTCCATTATTTATGTTGTTATTGAAGATCAGTCTTAGGCCATGGTGGTCTGATAGGATACATGGGACAATTTCAATATTTTTGTATCTGTTGAGGCCTGTTTTGTGACCAATTATATGGTCAATTTTGGAGAAGGTCCCGTGAGGTGCTGAGAAGAAGGTATATCCTTTTGTTTTAGGATAAAATGTTCTGTAGATATCTGTTAGGTCCATTTGTTTCATAACTTCTGTTAGTTTCACTGTGTCCCTGTTTAGTTTCTGTTTCCACGATCTGTCCCTTGATGAAAGTGGTGTGTTGAAGTCTCCCACTATTATTGTGTGAGGTGCAATGTGTGCTTTGAGCTTTACTAAAATGTCTTTAATGAATGTGGCTGCCCTTGCATTTGGAGCATAGATATTCAGAATTGAGAGTTCCTCTTGGAGGATTTTACCTTTGATGAGTATGAAGTGTCCCTCCTTGTCTTTTTTGATAACTTTGGGTTGGAAGTCGATTTTATCCGATATTAGAATGGCTACTCCAGCTTGTTTCTTCAGACCATATGCTTGGAAAATTGTTTTCCAGCCTTTCACTCTGAGGTAGTGTCTGTCTTTTTCCCTGAGATGGGTTTCCTGTAAGCAGCAGAATGTTGAGTCCTGTTTGTGTAGCCAGTCTGTTAGTCTATGTCTTTTTATTGGGGAATTGAGTCCATTAATATTAAGAGATATTAAGGAAAAGTAATTGTTGCTTCCTTTTATTTTTGTTCTTAGAGTTGGCATTCTGTTCTTGTGGCTGTCTTCTTTTTGTTTGTTGAGGGATTACTTTCTTGCTTGTTCTAGGGCGTGATTTCCGTCCTTGTATTGCTTCTTTTCTGTTATTATCCTTTGAAGGGCTGGATTTGTGGAAAGATATTGTGTGAATTTGGATTTGTTGTGGAATACTTTGGTTTCTCCATCTATGGTAATTGAGAGTTTGGCCGGGTATATTAGCCTGGGCTGGCATTTGTGTTCTCTTAGTGTCTGTATAACATCTGTCCAGGCTCTTCTGGCTTTCATAGTCTCTGGTGAAAAGTCTGGTGTAATTCTGATAGGCCTTCCTTTATATGTTACTTGACCTTTTTCCCTTACTGCTTTTAATATTCTATCTTTATTTAGTGCATTTGTTGTTCTGATTATTATGTGTCGGGAGGAATTTCTTTTCTGGTCCAGTCTATTTGGAGTTCTGTAGGCTTCTTGTATGTCATGGGCATCTCTTTCTTTATGTTTGGGAAGTTTTCTTCAATTATTTTGTTGAAGATATTAGCTGGCCCTTTAAGTTGAAAATCTTCATTCTCATCAATTCCTATTATCCGTAGGTTTGGTCTTCTCATTGTGTCCTGGATTTCCTGGATGTTTTGAGTTAAGATCCTTTTGCATTTTGTATTTTCTTTGACTGTTGTGTCGATGTTCTCTATGGAATCTTCTGCACCTGAGATTCTCTCTTCCATTTCTTGTATTCTGTTGCTGATGCTCGCATCTATGGTTCCAGATCTCTTTCCTAGGGTTTCTATCTCCAGCGTTGCCTCGCTTTGGGTTTTCTTTACTGTGTCTACTTCCCTTTTTAGTTCTAGTATGGTTTTGTTCATTTCCATTACCTGTTTGGATGTGTTTTCCTGTTTTTCTTTAAGGACTTCTACCTGTTTGGCTGTGTTTTCCTGCTTTTCTTTAAGGGCCTGTAACTCTTTAGCAGTGCTCTCCTGTAATTCTTTAAGTGACTTATGAAAGTCCTTCTTGATGTCCTCTATCATCATCATGAGAAATGTTTTTAAATCTGGGTCTAGATTTTCGGTTGTGTTGGGGTGCCCAGGACTAGGTGGGGTGGGAGTGCTGCGTTCTGATGATGGTGAGTGGTCTTGATTTCTGTTAGTAGGATTCTTACGTTTGCCTTTCGCCATCTGGTAATCTCTGAAGCTAGCTGTTATAGTTGTCTCTGTTAAAAGCTTGTTCTTCAGGTGACTCTGTTAGCCTCTATAAGCAGAACTGGGAGGGTAGCACTCTCCTTAGTTTCAGTGGCTAGAGTATTCTCTGCAGGAAAGCTCTCTTCTTGCAGGGAAGGTACCCAGATATCTGGTGTTCGAACAGGACTCCTGGCAGAAGTTGTGTTCCACTCACTAGACGTCTTAGGATCCCTTGTGGAATCCTGTGTGGGCCCTTGCGGGTTTCAGGCGACTCCACTGGCAAGGAAGCCCGGGGCTCGAGTGGAGAGGAAGGGGCTTTTGCCCCGGGTCAGGCCCGGGTAGTCTGCTTCCCTATGTACTGCAGTCTCAGGTTCCGTGCGATTGGATTGGGGCCGGCGCTGTGTTCCACTCACCAGAGGTCTTAGGATCCCGTGGGGAATCCTGTGTGGGCCCTTGCGGGTGTCAGGCAACTCCGCTGGCAAGGAAGCCCGGGGCTCGAGTCTGGTGAAATATTTTTAATAAAGTTTTGTTTAGAACCATTTAAAATTGTAAAGGAGTCACTAACAGCACAGATACATTAAATATAAGACCAATATTTGAATAAAATTTCCCTCCATTTTACAGCTTAAAGAATCATAAGCACAACAGTTCTGAAAAGTAAATTATGATATCTTGAGAATGACCATGAATTATTCTCTCCACATGATAAGAGAAAAGATAGCATTCTGAGTCTAAAAATAACTGATATCAGGACTGTATTAATAGCAATGGGTTAAGGTAGAGAAGAAAGATTCAGTGGGTTGAAAAGACCACTTAGATTTCTGCTCTTATAAATAATTCCAGATTTGATGCATCTAACTGTGCTATGGGAAAAGTACCCAAGTATAATTTTCATAAAACACTTTACTACATCTGGTGAAGCTAAAGTGGTGTCCTAGAATCATTCCATTGAAATGTTCATCCAGCCTTGGCACTCTGATTTTACATATGACAGAAAAGGAATACTACATAATAATATGTATATGCAGGTACAGGGATAGGATAAAAGAATGTAAACTCTATCCTTCTTGATTTTAAGTATTCTTAACAACTCCTTCATTAGTTATGAAGGACAACCATTACAAATAAAAGTGTGATGTAAGGTTGGCCAATAGATCAATGTGTCAAGAAAAAAAAATGCATAAAACAATGTGTTCCATTCACTACAGTCAGAAGATATTTTTAGTGGCTTGAAAATAATATTAACAAATGAAACAGTTTCTTTGCTTTATTACAGATGGAGAAACTGGAACACAAATAGATTTATCCTGGTTCAAAGAGCCACTTATCAAAAAAAAAAATAAAACTTGTAATTAAGCATAAGATTTTAGCGATACTGCTATGCAGAATCTACAGTAAAGAATTAAATCACATATATAATAGCACAGGATATAGCACATAAAGCACATGGACTTCAGAAAATAAGAATCAAATGATGTTCTACAAAAATCTGGAAAAAAAACTGTATATTATAGAAGTTCCTAGGAGTTATTTAAGAACTGATATTGTGATGAAAAGTAGTTGAAAAAGAAATGAGCCTGGTATTTTTGCATATTGAGTGTCAAAAGTAGATGATAGGATCTAGAACAAACTACTTGGAAAGAAGTTATTTGAATAACATGTGCCATCCAGAGAAGAGCAAGCGGCATATTTAGGAAGCAAGGGTATAACTAATGAAGAATAGTCTCTGAACAAAGCACAGCTATGTCAGATTATTGATATAACTGAAAAAAATTTAAATTGGATTATAATGAACTACACTACTAATGGTCTCACAGCATGCAATTGACATTCTTTCTTGAAGAAAATAATGATGTTTGTGCCCTTTCTTGGGGAGGGGAGGCTGGCTAATCATGTCAACTTAACACAAGCCAGAGAAGTTAGGGGTGACCTCAATTGAGAAGTTGCATCCATAAGATCAGGCTGTAGGCAAGATGATAAGAATTTTTTTTTTTTTAATTAATGATTGATGGGAGAAGTTCCAGCCCATTGTGGGCAGTGCAATCTCTAGTCATGTGGCTCTGGGTTCTATGAGAAAGCAAGCTGAGCAAACCATGGGAACAAGTGAGTGAGCAGCACCTCTCCATGGCCTCTACATCAGCTCCTACCTACAGGTTCCTGCCCTGCTTGAGTTCCTAACCTGACTTACTTAGGTGATGAAGAGTGATACAGAAATGTGAGCCTGACAAACTCCCCACAGGTTAAACAGTCTTAGAAAGAAATTAGGGAAAAAACACACTTCACAATAGTCACAAATAATGTAAAGTACCTTGGTGTAACTAACCAAGCAACTGAAAGATCTGTATGACAAGAACTGCAAATTTCTAAAGAAAGAAATGGAAGAAGACATCAGAAGATAGAAAGATCTCTCATTCTCATGACTGCAGAATTAACATAGCAAAAATGGCCATCTTACCGAAAGCCATCTACAGATTCAATGCAATCACCATCAAAATGCCAGTTCAATTCTTCACAGATATAGAAAGAGCAATTCTGAACTTCATCATAACAAAAAAAAAAAAAAAAAAAAAAAAAAAACCCAGGATAGCAAAACACCTTTAATCCCAGCACTCGGGAGGCAGAGGCAGGAAGTTTTCTGAGTTCGAGGCCAGCTTGGTCTACAAAGTGAGTTCCAGGACAGCCAGGGCTACACAGAAAAACCCTGTCTCAAAAAAAAGAAACAAGAAACAAAAAAAATTTTTTTTCAACAATAAAAGATGTTCCTGGGAAATCACCATCCCTGATGTCAAGCTCTACTATAGAGCAATAGTGATTAAAAAGCACATGGTATTGTTATAGAAACAAACAGGTAGATCAATGGAAAAGAATTGAAGACTGAGAAATTAACCAACATACCAATGGTCACTTGATCTTTGACAAAGAAGCCAAAATCATCAGTGAAAAAAAAATAAGGCATTTTCAATAAATGATGCTGTTTCAACTGGTGGTCCGCCTGTAGAAGAGTGCAAATTGATCCATTTTATCTCTCTGTACAAAGCTCAAGTGGAACAAGGACTTTCACACAAAAACAGATACGCTGAATCTAATAGAAGAAAATGTTGGAAAGAGCCTCAAACACATTGGCACATGGGAAAATTTCCTGAACAGAGCACCAATGGCTTAGGCTCTAAGATCAACATTTGACAAATAGGACCTCATGAAATTGAAAAGGTTCTGTAAGGCAAATAAAGAAAGAAGAAAAGAAAAGAAAAGAAAAGAAGAGAAGAGAAGAGAAGAGAAGAGAAGAGAAGAGAAGAGAAGAGAAGAGAAGAGAAGAGAAGAGAAAAGAAGAGAAAAGAAAAGAAAAAAGAAAAGAAAAGAAAAGACTGTCAAAAAAACAAAAAACAAAAAACAAAAAACAAAAAACAAAAAACAAAATGGCAACCCACAGATTGGGAAAAAATCTTTATCTACCCTACATTCGATAGAGGGCAATATCCAAAATATACAAAGAACTCAAGAAGTTAGACTCTAGAGAACCACATGACCCTATTAAAAATGGGGTACAGGGATAAGCAATGAATTTTCAACTGAGGAATCTCAAATGGCCAAAAAGCCCTTTAAAAAGGTTCAACATCCTTAGTCATCAGGGAAATGCAAATCAAATTGAGATTCCACCTCACACCAATCAGAATGGCTAAGATCAAAAAACTCAGGTGACAGCAGATTCTGGCAAGGATGTGAAAAAAGGAACACCCCTCCATCGCTGGTGGGATTGGAACCTGCTACAACCAGTTTTGCAACCCATCTGTCTGTTCTTCAGAAAACTGGAAAGAGTTCTGCTTGAAACCCAGCTCTATAGCTACTGGGCTATAGGATCCAACATATAACATATAACAAGGACACAGATTCATAGAAACCTTATTTGTAATAGCCAGAAACTAGAAACAAACCAGATGTTCCTCAACAGAGGAATGGATACTGAAAATATGGTACATTTACACAACGGTGCACTACTCAGATATTACAAAGAACAACTTCATGAATTTTGCAGACAAATGGTTGGAACTAGAAAACACCACCCAGAACCAAAAGGACACACATGGTATATAATCACTGATATGAAGGTATTAGCCCAAAAGCTCAGAATACCCTCAGTACAACATACAGACTATATGAACCTTAACAAGAAGGAAGACCAAACTGTAGATGCTTCAATCCTACTTAGAAGAGGGAAAAAATTAATCATGGGAGGTACAGAGAGAGAGGGACCTGTGAGGAAGAATGGGAGGGGATAGATAAAAGGGGGACCAGATCAGATATAGAAGAGACATGAGAGAAATGCAGAGGGGTCAGGAATATTGTACTAGATCTACATATTAGGGATGGATTTTTCCTGTGGAGTAGGACTTAAAAATTTAATTGGAGAGCATTTGGTTACTTCCATAACAATAAAATAACTATTGTCCCTGTAGATCCATATTATTGGCATGGCAGTCACAGTCCACATGGCTTACATCTGGGTAAGTAAACTAGATAACATCTTCCAGGAGTATCAAAACTAGCTAGCAAGGAGAAAGCTTCTAGCTCTATAAGATGAAATCATATGGAGAGAGAGTGTGTCTTCAGCAATTAGATTTTACTATTTAGTTTACTTAGCACCTAAGCAAGAAAAAAAATGTCAAATGTCTGTATTGCTTGGAGCTATTAAAAGTTTATTTATGGGTTTTCCAACTAAAGGCCTTGATTTTGCTAGGAAATTGTTCTACCACTGCCTAATCCTCAACTCCAAATGCCTGTTTCCTAAGTGGGAAACAAATACTTGTCTGTCACAGAGAATTGAACTATGAAGTTATATAACAATTTTATTCTGATTACAGTTATTAAACATTTTTGCTTAGTAAATGTTCTCTGTCTGCGAGAATATTTCATAATTATATATTCACACACCAACCCAGGGGGCCATTGATGATTGAGTGCCATTTTGCAATAACTTGTTTGTAAAATGAAGCCTTGTTGATTGCTAGTTCACTAACTTTTCAAAATGCTAGTTTTCTTTCTTGCTTCAATTATTTCAGTATTCCACTATGTAATACACTCTACATGAAGATAGACAAAGTCACTAAATACTTCTAGTGTAATATTCCTGAGAAAATGTCTATAGAGAATATGTAGGTCATTTTCATTCTGCCAGAATAGCAATGGTTTATATAACCTCAGCCATGACTAATTGGCAGCACCCTGTGTTATAGAAAACTTACACCATA
Organism: Mus musculus; assembly: GCF_000001635.26. NCBI lineage: Eukaryota > Metazoa > Chordata > Mammalia > Rodentia > Muridae > Mus > Mus musculus. The sequence goes on along the minus strand of NC_000075.6, from coordinate 81,045,441 downwards.
GTATAAGTATAAATCTGTATTACATACATGTGTTATTGAATCGTGTGATTATTTTGTTTTTATTTCTAAAATTTTATCTTTGTTGATTGTCTTAGTTAGGGTTTTACTGCTGTGAACAGACACCATGAGCAAGGCAACTCTTTTAAGCACAACATTTAGTTGGGGGTGGCTTACAGGTTCAGAGGTTCAGTCCTTTATCATCACGATGGAAACATGGCAACATCCAGGCAGGCATGGTGCAGAAGGAGCTGAGAGTTCTACATCTTCATCTGAAGGCTTCTAGGAGAAGGCTGGTTTCCAGAGAGCTAAGATAAGGGTCATGAAGCCCACACTCATGATGACACACTTACTACAGACCTACTCCAACAGGGCTACACCTCCTAATAGCACCACTTCCTGGGCCAAGTATATACAAATCATCATCACATCGATATAGTTACATTCAGTTCTTGTTTCTAAGTTGTTCCTGAGAAAGAAGAAAGATTTTTTTTTCTTATCCTGGCATTGTGAGGCATTTCACATAATATGAAAAGAATGAGGGAAGAACAGAGCCAAAGATCTTAGATGGAAAAGACCAAATGTCAAGGCAAATAATGATAACTTGATTACTTCATATTACTGTAAATATTTCATTAGAATTCCTTAATTAAGCCAACAACTCTGCTTTTCAGTGTTCAAGGCAAAGGGCAGATAGCATTCATTAGATACAGAGACATATTTCTACAGAATGGAAATTTTCATCTGACCCCAGAGTACAGAAAATGTCTTTTGGAATTTTTTTTTCCTGCTGAATTACAATGTCTGTATTTAGAAATCAGGCTGTGGGTGACTCTGCGCAATAATGCTCTAAGAATCACTTCACACAGTCAGTGGTTAGACAACATGGCAAGTGTGTTCCTCCTCCTCCTCCTCCTCCTCCTCCTCCTCCTCTTCCTCCTCCTCCTTCTTTTTCTGTGATTTTTTTCAAATATCAAAGAGAGGTGTTATTTGCCTCTCTTTCCTCCCTATTCCTTTACATTGCCCTCCTTCCCTCTCCCCACCTAAGTTACCACACTATCCCCTCTTTATATTACCTACTATCTCCCTCTCTAGAACTTCTCCATTTTACATCATCTCTTACTTTTTTGTTCATGGCTTCTAAAGGTACTCCAAGGTATATACTCTAATGTGAGGATATGGATCTATGATTGACAAATAAGAGAGAACATTGTCTTCAGGGGTCTGGGTTATGTTACTAAGTATAATATTTTTCAGTTCTACTCATTTACATTAAAATTCATGTTCTCCTTGTATGATTTAATAGAATTCCATGTATGTATGTACCACATTTTAATTACTCATTCATTAGTTAGGCTGCTTCCATGTCAGAGCAACTGTGAGTACAAGAGTAATAAACATGGCTAAGCAAGTATCTCTTCAGGAGATAATCATGTTCTTATGATATATGCCAAATACATTGTTAGTTTTATAGGGATTATATACTTTGGTTTCCATAGTGACTGCAGGAGTTTGTATAGCAGCAACAAAATGAATGAGAGTTTTCCTGCCTCCCCATCCTCACCAGCACTTGTTAATTGGTCTTTAGATTTTTTTCAATTTTTTTATTATATATTTTCTTCATTTACATTTCAAATGCTATCCTGTAAGTCCCCTAAACCCTCCCCCTTCCCTGCTCCTCCACCTACCCACTCCCACTTCTTGGTCCTGGAATTCCACTGTACTGGGGCATATAAAGTTTGCAAGACCTCTCTTCCCAATGATGGCCGACTAGGCCATCTTCTGGTACATATGCAGCTAGAGACATGAGCTCTGGGGGTACTGGTTAGTTCATATTGTTGTCCCACCTATAGGGTTGCAGACCCCTTCAGCTCCTTGGGTACTTTCTCTAGCTCCTCCATTGGGGGTCCTGTGTTCCATTCAATAGATGACTGTCAGCATCCACTTCTGTATTTGCCAGACACTGGCATAGCCTCACAAGAGACAGCTATACCAGGGTCCTTTCTGCAAAATCTTGTTCGCATATGCAATAGTGTCTGTGTTTGGTGGCTGATTATGGGATGGTGTTCTCTAGATCTTATCCATTCTATCTGGATTAAGGTGAAATCCCAATGAATTTTCAATTTGAATTTACATAATTATAATTGGATACTTTATACACATATCTTCTTTTGGAAACTTTCCATTCAGGTCTACAGCCCATTTTAATTGGGGATATTTTTTACTTGTTGGTGGTGGTGGTGGTGGGGTGTGTGTGTGTGTGTGTGTGTTTTGAGTTACTTATGATATATATATATATATATATATATATATATATATATATACATATATACACACATATATACATACATATATGACACATATACATACATATTCACACACATGTATGTATATATATATATATATATATATATATATATATATATATATATATATATATAGAGAGAGAGAGAGAGAGAGAGAGAGAGAGAGAAGATTCACTCCTACCCACAAAGAAAAGTTCACATAAAAATATGAATGAGAAGCCAAAATTTAATTCACCCTTGATTTGAAGAAAATACTAAAGATTAGATGAAAGTCATTATTCTTACACTAGAAGCAAAAAGTTAAAAAGAAACTATGAGACTGAAGAGATTACTTAATGGTTAAGAGCACTGGCTGCCTTTCAGAGATTTGGGTTCAATTAGCAGGAATCACAGGAATGCTCACAACCATCTATAAATCCAGTCTTAGGAGATCTGATGCCCTCTTCTGGCCTCTCTGTGCTCCAGACATACACAAGGTACACAAACATGTAGACAAAATACCCATGCACATAAAAATATATAAATATGATTTTAAAGATTCATAAGTCCTGGTGGAAGGGGAGAACAAAAGTTAGATCATATTTAGTATATTTTAATCATATTTTAATAACTTTCCATCACTAGTCACCATGAGAATGGGCAGCTAACTAACCACAAAGTCATCTTGGAGCACATGGATAAGCTCTGGGTTTAAGGGTTTTATGACTTTTATCTCTATATGGCAAACTATTCTATTCCAAGGATTGGCAAACTATGATCCATGGGCCAATTTTAGTATGTCACTTTAAGAAAAGCAAAGGCAAAAACAAGTGTTTTGTAATTCAGCTGAGTATACTTATTTACAGGTTTCTGATGGCTTCATTTACAAAACAGCACAGTTGTGCTGCTGTCATAGGGACCATGTGGCAATTAAAAACTGTGTGGCACCTGCTCAGTAACCTTTGTTTTACATCTACCTCAAAATATTTACATCTATATGTTGTGGATTGCAGTTTGTATTTTCTGCTCCCTCAAGAGTGGTGCCCATACTCAGGTGAGGTCAGGTAAAATCATATTTTTTGTTCCTAATAATTTTATTTATTTATTTATTTATTTATTTATTTATTTATTTATTTATTTATTTATTATTTTAATTTATTTACATTTCAAGTGTTATCTCCTTACCCAGTTTCCTCTCTCCCCCAAACCTCTTATCCCATCCCCCTCCCCCTGCTTCTACGAGGGTGTTCCTCTACCCACCTACCCACTCCTGCCTCCCTTCTCTCAATTCCCCTACACTGGGGCATCTATAGAGCCTTCATAGGATCAAGAACCTCTTCTACCATTGATGCCTGACCAGGCCATCCTCTGCTACATATGCAGCTGGAGCCATGTGTACTCCTTGGTTGGTGGTTTAGTCCCTGGGAGCTCAGGTGGGAGGGGGGGGGTCTGGTTGTTTAATATTGTTTTGGTCAGATAAGGCTAGAGCCTGTGATTGGGCAGTGAAAGGAAAAGGCAAAGCTGAAATTCTTAGAGAGGAAGAAAAGAGGAGATGAGACAGAGGACGGAGAGAAGATGGAGGAAAAGGAAGATGAACTAGAACTACATGCCTAGACAAGCCTCAAGTAGCGAGGGATTTCATAGATGGACAATAGAACAATCTAGGTGTGCAGCTTGTATTTATATCAACTAAGTTGTGTGTTCTTTGAGCAGGCATTTTAGTGTTGGAAATTTGCAGTTACAAATCTGGCTAGGATATTACAAGTCTCTAGTGTTGTCATTTTATAGGGCTTGAGGGATCTGAGCTTCCTGAAGACTAGCCACAGTGGGTTAATGGCCTGGGAAGTGCAAGCAACACGGCAGCATCTGGTCATGGGAACCAGGGCAAGACTACCACTTGGGGCTGGCCATGGAGGTGGGTGAGACTGCAATTAGCCAGATTAAGTGCGGTTAATTTATTAAAACTACACACTGCATCTATATATTGCATTTAAAACCAGGGCTTGAGCTTTTATTATCAATTCTTTCATCTTGCATAATTAAATAAAAGTTAGATGTGTTAAAACATTATTTAGCTCATCATTTTGCAAGAAATTCATAGAATTTTGGGCTCTTACAAACAAATTCTTCTAAGTTTATGCATTGATTATTCATGAACAAGTTCTAAGTTGGCTGGCTTTGCCAATAAATATGAGATAATTGTGAGTATAAATATGAGGTCATTACGAATGTGTTCTCTAAACTACAGCTTAAAAGGGAAATTATTTGTTTAGGGTAAGTAAATTTGGTAATACAATAAGTGCTGAGTTTCTTGAGATATAATCAATTACACACCTACATAGCTACGTTACATTTAAAGAGACTATAGCCGTAGATATAGCAAGATTCTAAACATAATAATCTGTAGGTGGGATGTAACTCTGAGGCCACTGATCTAAGACACCTACTCCACAAAGTAATTTTGCAAATGTAATAAGGAAAGTTCAAATATATATTCCAAATTGCTTTAAAAAGAACAGAGCTCTGTTCCTATGCACTAATGGCTCAAGACTCAAACAGCTATAATAATTCCAAAAGCCATAACAATGCTATTATTTAGAGAGATGGTGGTTTATGAAGTCAATGTTAAACAAAAACAAAATTATTCCATAAATTATTAAAATAATTCCATAAAAGTATTAAAGTAAAAACTATTTGAATGAAGTAACATTGGCATTGTAGAGAGTAGAAGGGCAGTTAAGTGAGTAAAATCATAAAGGGAAAGGAAGGGAGAAGAGGGGAGGGGAGTGGGAGGGGAGGGGAGGGGAGGAAAGGGGAGGGGAGGGCTTAAGGAGACTCATTCAGAGATTCAAAATTAAAAGTGATTATCACAAAGAGTGAGAAAGTTGTCATTTATGATATCTGTTTGCCAAAGCATAAAAGTAGTATATAAAATTTTTATAAGAACAAAAAATATAGTTAGCTCTAAGCCTACAAAAGGAATCTTTATAAATTAAAGTTTGTTAAAGTTTATTTATACTCTAGAAAGTTTAAAGGTAATAAATTATTGCCTTCTAAAATTGTATTGGTATTTAAAGTGACATGTAGCAATCTTGACATGAATGTAAAAGAAAACAAATAACTAAACGTGTTCTGCCAAGAAGTCTTACAAGAAGACATAAAAATGTGAAATGCATTTGTTGTCTTGAAAATGTAAGCTATAATATTGCTAGAGTATTTTCTATAAATATGTATAACTATTCAACACACTTGCAAATACACTCCAGATATATAAATAGGTAAGTAGGTAGGTAGATAGACAGATAGATATAGAGAATTAATCACTTTGAAGTTCATTGATAAAGAATTAACAGGAGTAAAATTGTTTTCTATGAGAGTGAAGAATGAGACCATCTTATCTATATAGAACACTACAAGGTAATTTGAAGTCTAAATGATTAGCTTTCTGGTTATAAATAGTAGATTTTCTTCTGTTCCTTACTGAACTCCTTGAAATAATGAAGAATTTCTTTTTGTTTTATTTTGTTTTTAAGAGAAGAAGAAGAAGAAGAAGAAGAAGAAGAAGAAGAAGAAGAAGAAGAAGAAGAAGAAGAAGAAGAAGAAGAAGAAGAAGAAGAAGAAGAAGAAATTAGAAATAATATCTGAAAGAAATATTCTAAGTGTATAAGTGTTAAATAAGTTAACAGTCTCCAGAACTGAATGCTGAGTAGGCTCTGGTGAAGTCCGGCTGTGCTGCAGGGAGTTTTGGAGCCTGGAAGTCAGGGCATCACAAGGCCCATGAAAAGAAATGAAGGCAGAAACAGTGGTTAAAGTGCAATAGTTAGCTGAATCTCCTTTCCGGCTACAGATAGGAGACTCCAGGACTTCACTCCTTAAGCACACAACTTTCCCACTAGTTTATTGCCAATTCAACACAAGTTGTAGTTATTCGTGAAGTGTGACTCTCATTTGAGAAAATACCTCCAAAAGATTTGCTGTCTGTAAGTCTAGTGCATTTTCCTACTGACTGATATGAGTGCACCCAGCCCATTGTGGGCTGTCCCCCTCATCCCTGCCCCTGAGCAGATGGTAGTCCTGGGATGTATGAAAAAGCAAGGTGAGAAAGACAGAAGGAGCAGGGCAGCATGCAGTACTCCCCTGTGTCTTCTGCTGCAGTTACTGCCTCATGGTTTCTGCTCTGCTAGAGTTTCAGTCCTGACTTCCCTAAGTGATGAACTGTTACTGGGAAGTGTAAGAAGAAATAAACCCTTTCCTTCCCAAAAACCTTTTGACTCTATTAAAACAATAGAAACCCTAACTCATACACACATTGAGGGTTTCCTCTAGTCTGAGAACCACCATCTAAGTTCGGGAAGAGGGCCTCTTACTCAGTAAATAGAGGCTGTAGGAAAACTTTACTGACTTCAGTGTGAACATTTTGGTATGATCTCTACAAACTATTATTATTTCACACCCTCAAGACAGTTGATAAGAAGATCAACTTCTGTGGAATACATCTTACTGAAGAAAAAACAAAGCAAAACAAAAAACATTAGAATGAAAGCAATTCTTCCCAGACCATAGAAAAACCAAGTTCTACAGCACTAGGACTTCTGCTGTAAACCAAGAATTAATTTTTCTTCTCTGCATATACAACAGTACTAGCTTTGTATATTTGGGTGATGGGTGTGACCGAAAATAACACATTCTTTCTCAAGACTTTATTTTGAAAAGACAAGATCTACAGGAAATACACAAGGCCAAGCACTCATGGAGATCTCACTCAGTTTCCCTCTGTCCTTTTCTCCCAAGTGAAAAATGTCTGTGAAAATCCTCAAACATAGTAAGTAGAATCCAAAACCAACAAACAATCAAATGAGCAGATAAAATGAAGAATATATTTAGAAAAGAATATTATAAAATATGTCTAAATTGTGCATCCACAAGACAAGAAAGCTCTTTGATAAATGAATATTTTTTAAAAGAATTTTAGGAAGACATAAACACGTTCACTAAAATAAGGAAGCAAAATGATTGGCAGATAAATCAGGACATTGTTTTGGGAAACAGTCAAAAGGGGAATAATGAAATGTACTAAAAGGAATTACCAGAATTCTAGAAAGAAAACAGAATGATAGAGGGACTCATGAGGGAAATTTACCAGGATTGGGATCAGGAAGTGACCCATGGAAGAGTCAACACGGGGAAAAACAGCCTCTTACATAGAAGAAAACTAAAGCCAGGGCCACTCATAGATTTAGGGATCCAGAATAAAGGATAGTGGGATTAGAAGCCGAAACAATGACATGGTAATGGTAATATCACACCTGTAATATTTTCAAGGAATAAAGATTATTTCTTCTTTGGTGGGTTTTTTGGGGGATATTTTATTTATGTTTTAAATGTTATCCCCTTTCCAGTTTCCCCTCCACAAACCCCTATCCCATACCCCTTTCTCCTGCTTCTATGAGGGTGCTCCCCTACCCAACCACCCATTCCCTCCTTACCACCCTGCTGTTACCCTACACTAGGGCATTTATCCTTCACAGGAACAAGGGCCTTTCATACCATTGATGCCAGATACAGCCATCCTCTGCTACATATGCAGCTGGAGCCATGGGTCCCTCCATGTATACTCTTTGGTGGGTAGTTTAGTCCCTGGGAGATCTGGTTGGTTGACATTGTTGTTCTTCCTATGGAGCTGCAAACCCCTTCTACTCCTCCAGTCCTTTCTCTGGCTTCTCCACTGGGGTCCCCGAGCTCGTCCAATGCTTGGCTGTGAGCATCCCATCTTTGTTTCTCAGGCTCTGGCATAGCCTCTCCAGAGACAGATACATCAGGCTCCTGTCAGCAAGCACTTCATAGCATCCACCATAGTGTCTGGATTTGGAGTCTGTATATGGAATGGATCTCCAGGTGGGGCAGTCTCTGGATGGCCTTTCCTTCAGTCTCTGCTCCTCTTTGGTTTTTTGCACAGAATGTATACAAAAAATTCAGAGTGACAAGAACTTGCTTTTAGACATGCATTACCCCTAGAATCTTACCTTTAATGGATCCTTCCTAAAAAAAGAAACTCAAACAAAAACAAGGGAATGAATAGGACTCAGAAAATATGTGATTAAACAAACAAATAGACAAAAGATGTAGGCCAAAAGGGAGATTCTATGGTGACAGTCTTACAGGTTCCCTGGGACAGTGCTTTAAGTACCAAAGGGCAACTGAAGTGTATTTAAGTAATGGGAAGATTTTAGGGATATACTACATAGAGATAGAAGAGAATGCTACTGAATTAGCTTCAAAGTAGATGTAGGAAAACAAGAGTGGCTATATAATTTAACAGCTCATCTGTAAATTTTACATGAAGAAATATGTAAAAATTAAAATAATCTGACCACTGTTCTGAAAACATAGACAGCATAGGATGAGGGGGCCTATGCACACCAGTGAATCTATTAACAATTTCTGTCCTAGTTGATACTTCATTGCTTTGATGAAATACTGCAAAAACCAACTTGGTAGAGAAAATATTTACTTAACCTCCTATTTAACAGTCAGTCTTTGAGAGAACTTGGGATAATAATTCAAATTGAAACCTGGAGGTAGGAGCTGAAAAAAGTGGATTGCTGACTTTCATGTTCAGTATCTGCTTTTATATAGCCCAGGTCCATCTGTCAAGAGGTGGTATTAATGAGAGTGGGCTTGGCTCACCTTCATCAATGAACAATTAATAAGTGCTCCGCAGATATTCCCTCAGGTCAAACTGATGGAAGCAATATCTCAACTGAGATTTCCCCTTCCCAGGTTACTCTAGTTTGTGACAAGTTGTCAAAAAAAATTAGAGAGCTCAGTCATGTAAGCAATTGGCTCAAAGATGAAGGTGTTGCTTAAAACCTTACCTGAACAGTTATAGGAGCTTGCACTGGAAGAAAACCTTCAGAAAGCAATGTATGATCTGATCAAAGAGAAATCATTGTTTTATTAAGACAAAATTTAAAGCACCATCAAAAGTAGCTCAGAATTGCAGTAAAATGGTTGAAATACAAGAACTAGATATGTGATGAAGAGATAAAGGTCACTTGAGTGAAATGCCTACCTGAAGAAAGCTCTAGAACATTCAACGAGTCAACTGATAGGAACCAATAGGAATGTCTATTTCTTGATAAGGAGAGTTCATTTCCTGAGATAAACCTATTAAACTACATCAATTTCATTGAGAGTTGTAACAGTTACTTTGAAAATCGGTACAAAAAGTTACAGATTAATTTTTTTTTCACCAAGTACAATGTGCACACACACATAGAGAGCTGAGAGAGAAAAGGAGATAAATTAATATTCTGGCATTATCCTCAGTGAAGAAGCATTTAAAGGCTTCCCAATTAAGTTATGAAAAAGGTTATTTCTCATCTTTTACTAGAAATAAAATGAGATATAGCAAAGCTTTAAAAAAGTCAACAGAGTATAAAACTTTATACATTTGATTATAAAAGAAATTTTGGCAAGTCAGAAGTCATAATATCAGTATACAGAGAGCAATATTTATATATAACCAATTAAAATTTAATGTAAAAATATCAATTCCAATAGTTACAAAAATATAGATTACCAGGAAAAGAATTTACTATAAATGTTTAAACCTTTGTAAAAAATTTTAAATATTCCTAAAAGGCAGGGGAAATTAGTGACTATCGGTAACATACTTTTCCAATTTGAAAGTCTTAACATTAAATCATTATATTTAAAGTATTTTTATAATTTTATTACGTCTTAAAGAATTTTTTGCAGTGTACCTGATCATTTACTGCCAACCTCCTCCCAGATCTACCCCTCATCCTTCACTTCATGCAGTCATTTTTTTTTTTTAAGAAGAATCAATTTGGTAGCAGCAACCTTGATTCTCTTGCTCTTAAAATATTTCCACCCCATATTCCAAGATGTTCTCTTAGTCTTAAGTGAACAGGCTGTTTTGTAAATGTATAATTTGGAGGCAGGCACCCCACAGTGAATTGATCTCTGTAGTTTGACAAGTTGTGTTTTTTGCTTGTTGGTTGTTTGGTTGAGTGGCTTTGTTGTTGTTGTTGTTGTTTTGTTTTGTTTTGTTTTGTTTTGTTACAGTGTTTGTTTGTAATGGTCTTCATTTGTTGCAATAAGATGCTTATTTGATGATGGATGAGACCTATACTTATCTATGGAAATAAAAGTGATATTCAGAATGTAGTTATTGATTATACTGGTTTAGGAAACTGGCAGTTGTAGTCTGTTCTGGGTTCCAAGGCTTCACAAACCACAGGTAATTGGCTACATTTACAGTGCCAAGGATGAATTTCCTCCTATTACATGGGCCTTAATTCCAAATATGTGTCTTTGGTTACCTCCAGCATGTAAGCACCACTACTGTACTTTGCAGGTATCTTGCCATAGTAGTCATTGTTGCAATTGGTCATTATTACAGCTCGAGAGGACTCCTGATTGCTTTACTCCTTCTGAATACTTGGCTACCATTTGCCCGACTCTTTTTGAAGCTATAAGGGCTACTCCTCAGCAAGAAGGACTATCTCCCAGGTAGGATTCAGGTCAATTCAAAATCCTGTGTCTAATATGTGTGGTATTTTCAGCAATAGGATCTTGCTTTCTTTTCTGTGAGTCAGCAAAGGCCATAATAATAGCCAGTATTGTTCCATGGAGTCTCTTGTATTCCCCTGGCCAACAACTTTAAAGGTTTCCTTCCCATGACTGGCACTGGGGTTTTGTTTCCCACTCTCCTCCCTCACCAGGCAAATCTCCCTCACCCATTTTACTGTGTCCTACAATTTCCCTCTTTTTATCTTCTTCTTACTCCAGGTTCCTAACTCCTTGGGAATAGTGTCACACAACATTCAGACTTGTGAAAAGGTTCGTAACCTCACTTGGTACAAGGGAAGATTAAAATCTTGGGAGCTGGAGAGAGAGCACAGTGATTAGGATCACTGGCTGCTCTTCTATTGGTCCTGTAATGGGATTTGATGTCCTCTTCCATATGTCTGTAGAGAGTGATAGTGTACTCAAATACATAATATTTAAGAAGTTAACAAACAAAATAACTATAACAAACAACATTCCCCCCCCCAAAAAGCAACCAAACAAAAAACCATGCAAGCAAGTGGGAGTCCATTCTAACAACCATATTAGCCAAGTTAAATCTTGATACTATTAAAATGTTGGCAAGACAGAATAAAAGCACACAATTTTCAAATATTTCTAAAGATTGTAAAACTGAACTACTCCATGTAGAAGGCAATTTGCTGAGGACTCCAATTACAATTGCTGCTGCATTTTTACACAATGACTCTGTGTCTATTAAGCCAATCTGCTATTGCAGTTGTTTGGGATCTTCTCTGTACTTAAAACTTTTCTTAGTGTAATTGCCTATAAGAGCAGAAGATTATCTGTGAGTCCTCTACCCCTGATATGCACACTGGTGATCTCAGGATACACAGGAGCTGGAGAACACGGTCTCTGGTGGCAGTGAGTACTGCAAGTAAAGATGACCCAGAAGACTGTCAGAGGACAGCTCATTCATTGGAATGACAGGGTTGGTTTATATAGCTGGAGTCACAGGGAGGAGAGGGTAAAAGAACAAGAGAACATGCACCTAATTTGCATATGCAAACCTGATTGAAGACAGATACACACATACAGTATATATCTATATGTGTACACACACACACACAAGCTTGCTCAAGGAGATAGAAACTTTCAAAGAATATCAGTTAGATTAGCACCTCCTGGTCACATGATTTATGACAAGCCAGTTCTCTGCTGGGGAAACAGAGCCTAACAGGCTTTATCATGACATGGCATTTGTCTCTATGCAGTTGAGTAGGCCCATGCCTCATTTGAGTAAGGAGTGACCCCACTGCTGCCATACTCTCTGAGAACTGTCCTAGATATGGGTAGTGCTCTCCTGTCCTTCATCTGGCTTTGGAATGCAAAACTGTCCATCCATAGAGGACCAGTTAAATGAATCATAATCATCCATAATATGGACTGAAAAGGCCAGAAGAAGTGTCAACAGTAGACCAGTGGACTAGCATACATGGGCTCTAGGTTAGATTCTGCACCTTGAAACAAAAGCTGCTCATATTTTAAAATGATTGCATTTTGAGTATATGGTAATGTGTCAAAGGGACCTTTTAAAGTCATTCTTTTTATGCAGGAAAACAATGTCCTGGAATATGTTTGACATGACAGTTGAAAGTTTGGAAGTTGTCATGGGATCTAGGAGGATTTACAAACAAAAACAGATAGAAAAATCTTCACTGAACACCCTTCAGTCTTTGGGTTTTGAACAGTAACAGTGCTTAAAAGTTCTATATTTAAATAGAAACACAATTTTAAAATTTATTCCGAAACTTATAAACTGTAAGCAAAATGGCTAAAAGTTTTCCTCACCAGTTGTGATGGTTTGTATGTGCTTGGCCCAGGGAGTGGCACTATTAGGAGGTGTGGCCTTGTTAGAGTCAGTGTGGCTTTTTTGGAGAAGGTATGTCACTTCGGGTCTGTTCTAGCTGCCTGAAAGTCAATTTATTCCTAGGTGCCTTCAGACGAAGATGTAGATCTCTCAGGTCTTCCTGCATCATATCTGGATGCTACCATGCTCCCACCTTGATAATGGACTGAACCTCTGAACCTGTAAGCCAGCCCCGATTAAATGTTGTCCTTATAAAAGTCACCTTAGTCATGGTGTCTGTTCACAGCAATGAAACCATAGCACACCAGTTAAATGATAAAAAGAAATCATTAGAATGTTGATGTTTTCCAATCCTAGAAGCACTGATACAGGGCACAAATTGAAGAACCATACCTACACATGTCCAACACATAGTATCTGATAATGCCATTAGAAAGATAATAGATTATTTAACAAATTGCCATGGTATCAATAAAGAGAGAAAAATTAAACTGGCACCCTTACCTCATACCATATTTTAACTAGTTCTAAAAAGAAAATAAATGTATCTACTGCCAGGAGGACCCTAAATATTACATATGATCACTGCATTTATAATCCATGCCCAAAAGGGATGAGTTTAAATGTTCTGTGAAGAGGTAAAATTAAATCAGAGAAGAGATCTTCCAGACAGAGCTCAACCTCAGTAGCCCATGAAACCCAGTTATTTCCAATCTGCCCTGCACAGGCAGTTAAACGCAGACCTCCCTTGCTTATGCTACAACCTACTTTGCTCACACAAACACATAAATCACAGCTCCTCTCTATTGTCACTGTAAATGCACTAGCAAGGATAGTGTTGATTATTCACTTTAGTGTTTTGTAATTGAGAATCACCCTGATTCTCTTGCTGGTACCAGTTTATTTTCTAGCAAGGAACTTTGCTTCAGGTGAACACTGGACTTAGTCTCATCATGGAATGATCTTCCTAACTTTCCTCCCAGCATTAGCCTTTTTCCTGGATTTGTGCTCTGGTTACAACTTTACTTTGTCAGTAAGGAACATAATTTCAAAAACAGCAGTTCACATTTCTCATGGTATTCTTTTTTCCACCCACTTTCCAGGTCTCCTCTTCGGAAACCAGCATCCCATCTCTCCTCCCCCGGCCTCTATGAGAGTGCTCCCACACTCCCCCACTTCCATCTTTCTGTTCTGGCATTCCCCTATACTGGGGCATTGAACACCCTCAGGGTCTTTCCCACTGACTCCAACAAGGGCATCTTCTGCCACATATGTGGCCAGCTCCATCGGTCACTCCATATGTATGTCTTGGTTGGTGGTCTAGTCACCAGGAGCTCTGGGTGTACTGGCCTGTTGACACTGTTGCTCCCTCCATGGGGCTGCAAACCACCTCAGCTCCTTCAGTCCCTTCTCCAACTCCCCCATTTGGGACGCCTGAGCTCAGTCCAATGGTTGGCTGCAAGCTTCTTCCTCCGTATTTGTCAGGCTCTGGCAAAGCCTCTTAGAAGACAGCCATATCATGCTTCTATCAGCAAGCAAATTCCCACATCCAAAATAACTTCTGGGTTTAGTGGCTGTATATGAGATGGATCCCCAGGTAAGGCAGTCTCTAGATGAACTTTCCTTCAGTCTCTGCTCCACACTTTGTCTCCATATTTCCTCCTGTGAGTATTTTGTTCCCCCATCTAAGAAGCACCGAAGCATACACATTTAAGTCTTCATTATCCTTAGAGTTAATATGTTCTGTGAATTTTATATTGGGCATTCTGAACTTTTGGACTAATATGCACTTATCAGTGAGTACCTGTTATGTTTGATCTTTGTAACTGAGTCACCTCACTCAGGCTGATATTCTCAAGTTCCATCATTTTGCCTGTGAATTTCATGAAGTCATTGTTTATAATGGATGGATAGCACTCCATTGTGTAAATGTACCACAGTTTCTGTATCCGTTCCTCTGTTAAGGGACATCTGGGTTGCTTTCAGCTCCTGACTATTATAAATATGGCTGCTATGAACATAGCAGAGCATGTGTCCTTATTACATGTTAGAGCATCTTCTGGGTATATGCCCAGGAGTGATATAGTTGGGTCATCCAGTAGTACTATGCTCAGTTTTCTGAGGAACTGCCAGACTGATTTCCAGAGTGGTTGTACCAGCATGGAATTTCACCAACAATGGAGGAGTGTTCCTCTTTCTCCACATCCTCACCAGCATCTTCTGACACCTGAGTATTTCATCTTAGCCATTTTGACTGATGTGAGGTAGAATCTCAGGGTTGTTTTAATTTGCATTTCCCTGGTGACTAAGGGTGTTGTACATTTCCTTAGGTGTTTCTGAGTCCTTCGAGTTTACTCAGTTGAGAATTATTTGTTTAGCTCTGTTTTTTTAATGGGGTTATTTGGTTCTCTGGAGTCTAACTTCTTGAGTTCTTTGTATATATTGGATATTAGCCCTCTGTTGGATGTAGGGTTGATAAAGATCTTTTCTCAATCTGTTGGTAGCCATTTGGTCTGATTGACAGTGTCCTTTGCCTTATAGAAGCTTTGCAATTTTATGAGGTTCCATTTGTCAATTCTTGATCTTAGAGCATAAGCCATTGGTATTCTGTTCAGGAAATGTTTCCTTTTGCCCAAGTGGTCAAGAAATTTCCCTACTTTCTCTTCTATTAGATTCAGCATGTCTGGTTTTATATAAAGGTCCTTGATCCACTTGGACTTAAGCTTTGTACAGGGAGATAAGAATGGATCAATTTGCATTCTTCTACATGTTGACATCCAGTTAAATCAGCACTATTTGTTGAAAATGTTGTCTTTTTTCCCAGATGGTTTTAGCTCCTTTGTCAAAGATCAAGTGAACATAAGCATGTAGGTTCATTTCTAGGTCTTCAATTCTGTTTCATTGATCTACCTGTCTGTCACTGTACAATACCATGCAGTTTTTATCACTATTGTACAGCTTGAGGTCCAAGATGCTGATTTCCCCAAAAGTTCTTTTATTGTTGAGAATAGTTTTTACTACCCTGGTTTTTTTTTTTTTTTTTTTTTTTGTTATTCCAGATGAATTTGAGAATTGCTCTATCTCTATGAAGAATTGAGTTGGAATTTTGATGGAAATTGCATTGAGACTGTATATTGCTCTTGGCAAGATGGCCATTTTTACTATGTTAATCCTGCCAAACCATGAGCATGGGAGATCTCTCCATCTTCTGAGGTCTTCTTTGATTTCTTTCTTCAGAGACTTAAAGTTCTTCTCATACAGATCTTTCAATTATTTCCTTATAGTCACACCAAGATACTTTATATAATTTGTAGCTATTGTGAAGGGTGTTGTTTCCCTAATTTCTTTCTCAGCCTGTTTATCCTTTGAGTAGAGGAAAGCTACTGATTTGTTTGAGTTAATTTTATATGCGACCACTTTGCTGAAGTTCTTTATCAGATATAGGAGTTATCTGGTGGAGTTTTGGGGGTCACTTAAATTATACTATCATATCACCTTAAATATACTATCATATCATCTGCAAACAGTAATGTTTTGACTTCTTCCTTTTCTAATTTGTATCCCTTTGACATCCTTTTCTTATCGAATTTCTCTAGCTAGAACTTCAAGTACTATATTGAATAGATAGGGAGAAAAAGGGCAGCCATGTCTAGTCCTTGATTTTTTGCCGGATTTTTCTAGTTTCTCTCCATTTAGTTGGATGTTGGCTACTGGTTTGCTGTATATTGCTTTCACTATGATTAGGTATGAGCCTTGAATTTCTTATTTTTCCAAGACATTTAACATGACAGAATGTTGAATTTTGTCAAATGCTTTTTCAGCATCTAATGAAATGATCATGTGGTGTTTTTTTCTTTGAGATTGTTTATATACGGGATTGAATTGATTTCTATATATTGAACCATTCCTGCATCCCTGGGATGCAGCCTACTTGATTATGATGACTGATTATTTTGATGTGTTCTTCAGTTGGCAAGAATTTTATTGAGTATTTTTGTATCCATAATCATAAGGGAAATTGGTCCGAAGTTCTCTTTCTTTGTTAGATCTTTATGTGGTTTTGGTATCAGCGAAATTGTGGCTTCATGGAATGAATTGGGTAGTGTTCCTTCTGCTTCTATTTTGTGGAATAGTTTGCAAAGTATTGGTGTTATGTCTTTTTTTTTTTTTTTAAGATCTGATAGAATTCTGCACTAAACCCCTCTGATCCTGGGATTTTTTTTTTTTTTTTTTTTTTTTTTTTTTTTAGTTTGGAGACTTTGGATGAATGCTTCTATTTCTTTAGGGGTTATGGTACAGTTTAGATGGTTTATCTGATCCTGATTTAACTTTGTTACTGGTATCTGTCTAGAAAATTGTACATTTCATCCAGATTTTCCAGTTGTGTTGAGTATAGGCTATTGTAGTAGGATCTGATGATCTTTTTAATTTCCTCAGTTTCTGTTGTTATGTCTCCCTTTTCATTTCTGATTTTGTTAATTTGGATACTGTCCCTGTGCCCTCTGGTTAATCTGGCTAAGGGTTTATCTCTCTTATTGATTTTCTAAAAGAATCAGCTCCTAGTTTTGTTGATTCTTTGTATAGTTCTTTTTGTTTCTATTTTGTTGATTTCAGCCCTGAGTTTGATTATTTCCTGCTGTCTATTCCTCTTGGGTATATTTGCTTCTTTTTGTTCTAGAGCTTTCAGGTGTGCTGCTAAGCTGCTAGTGTATGCTCTCTCCAGTTTCTTTTTTCATTTTTTCTTTTTTTTTTTTTTTTGAGGCACTCAGAACTATGAGTTTTCCTCTTAGCACTGCTTTCATTGTGTGCCAAACGTTTGGGTATGTTGTACCTTCATTTTCATTAAATGCCAAAAAGTCTTTAATTTCTTTCTTTCTTTTTTCCTTGACCAAGTTAACTTTGAGTAGTTCATCTTCAATGTGTATGTGGGCTTTCTGTTGTCTTTGTTGTTCTTGAAGATCAGCCTTAATCTGTAGAGACCTGATAGGAGGTATGGGATTATTTCAATCTTCTTTTGTCTGTTGAGGTCTGATTTGTGACCGATTATATGGTCAGTTTTGGAGAAGGTACTATGAGGTGCTGAGAAGAAGGTATATTCTTTTGATTTAGGATGAAATATTCTATAGATATCTGTTAAATCCATTTAGTCCATAACTTCTGTTAGTTTCACTGTGTCTCTGTTTGATTTGTGTTTCTGTCCATTGATGAGAGTTTTGTGTTAATGTCCCCCACTATTATTGTGTGAGCTTTAGTAAATTTTCTTTTATGAATATGGATGGCCTTGCATTTGGAGAATAGATGTTCAGAATTGAGAGTTCTTCTTGGTTGATTTTTCCTTTGTTGATAATGAAGCATCCTTCCATATCTTTTTTTAATGACTTTTGGTTGAAAGTCGATTTTATCCAATATTAGAGTGGCTACTCCAGCTTGTTTCTTGGGACCATTTCCTTGGAAAATTGTTTTCCAGCTCTTTACTCTGAGTGTTTGTCTTTGACACTGAGGTATGCATGTCATCTATGCAGCAAAATTCAGGGTCCTGTTTAAGTATCCCATCTGTTAGACTGTGTCTTTTTATTGGGGAATTGAGTCCATTGATGTTAAGAGATATTAAGGAAAAGTGATTGTTACTTTCTGTTATTTTTGATGTTATTTTTATGTTTGTGTGGCTATATTCTTTTGGGTGTTTTGAAAGATTACTTTCTTACTTACTTGCTTTTTCTAGGGTATAGTTTCCTTCCTTGTGTTGGCATTTCTCATCTATTATAATTTATAGGGCTGGATTTGTAGAAGATCTTATGCAAATTTGGGTTTTGTCATGGAATATCTTGTTTTTATCTTGTTTGTTCCATCTATGGTAATTGAGAGTGTTGCTGGGTATAGTAGTCAGGACTGGCATTTGTGTTCTCTTAGGGTCTATATGACATCTCCCCAGGATCTTCTAGTTTTCATTGTCTCTGATGGAAAGTCTGATGTAATTCTGATAGGTCTGCCTTTATATGTTACTTGAACTTTTTCCCTTACTACTTTTAATATTCTTTCTTAGTTTTGTGCACTTGGTGTTTTGATTATTATGTGATTGGAGGAATTTTTTTTTGGTCCAATCTATTTGGAGTTCTGTAGGCTTCTTGTATGTTCATGGGCATCTCTTTCTTTAGGTTAGGGAACTTTTATTCGATACTTTTGTTGAAGATATTTATTGGCCCTTTATGTTATGAATCTTTACTTTCTTCTATACCTATTATCCTTAGGTTTGATCTTCTCATTGTGTCCTGGATTTTCTGGATGTTTTGGGTTAGGGAGTTTTTGCTTTTGCATTTTCTTTAACGGTTGTGTCAATGTTTTCTCTGGTATCTACACCTGGGATTCTCTCTTCTATCCCTTGTATTCTGTTGGTGATGCTTGCATCTATGTCTCCTGGTCTCTTTCCTAGGTTTTCTATCTCCAGTGGTGTCTTCCTTTGTCATTTCTATAGTGTTCCTATTTCCATTTTTTTGATCCTGAATGGTTTTGTTCAGTTCCTTCACCTGGTTGGTTGTGTTTTCCTATAATTTTAAGGGACGTTTTGTGTTTCCTCTTTAATGTCTTCTACCTGTATATCTGTGTTCTCTTGTATTTCTTTAAGGGAGTTATTTATGTCCTTCTTAAAATCCTCTATCACCATCATGAGATGTGATTTTAAATCTGAGTCTTGCTTTTCTGGTGTTTTGATGTAACCAGGGCTTGCTGTTGTGGGAGTACTGGATTGTGAATGTGCTAAGTAACCTTGTTTTCTGTTGCTTGTGTTCTTGCCCTTACTTTTCTCCATCATGTTATCTCTGGTGTTATCTGTCCTTGCAGTTTCTGACTGCTAAGTCCCTCCTGCAATGTGTCAGTGTCTTTGGAGACCAGTTCTCTTCAGGAGGAATTTAGGTTTGGAGAGCCATGGCACAAGGTCAACTCTGGGGTGCAGACAGAAACCAGAATGCTCCTGTCCCAGGCTGCTCCTCAGTTCCTGTGTCCTGAGGGTTCCTCCAAACATCAGTGGTGGTCTTACCTGTGCTTACAGGCTTTTCTGCATTCTTAGGAAACTAGCTCTCTCCTGGAGGTATTTGTGTATGTAGATCTGTAGCACAGAATCAGCTCCAGGTATGTCTCATGGTATTCTTCATGGTCTTTTCTAGTCTTCCTATTCTCTGTGTCAAGCATTTTATTCATGACATTCAAATCTGGCAATTATACAGAAAGAGATAATTTTCAAATACTATTTCTGAAAAGACTTAATATTTTTCCTACTTGTGTTTATTTTATTCATTATTTCAATAAAGTTGGGAATATAAATAGAGTCAAAATTTATTAGTGTTTCATCTTTGTATTATTTGCTTTGTGTGGTACCGCAGACACATGACTTCAGCTGGTAGAGACTGATTCCTATGTTTAAACTAGGAGTGTCAACACCTCACTCATTACTTTTCAAGGAAGATCAGTTAAAACTCACTGTGATTGTAACCTACTGATAATAACAATAACTGGTACTTATTTATCCCAGCTTTCCCATAACTTAACATTTGGGCAGTTATAAATGCTGACATGTTTCCCTGGAAGGCTAATGTGAAGTGACTCAGCCATCTCAAGCCAGTGGTCTCATTTATGAACACCTGTGTGCTGGTACACAAGGCTTGTTATTCTCCCTCTGAAGGAAACTGTCGTTGTAAATTTACTCTCAATACTAAGAAGTGCTATTTCTCCCAAGCTGTAATTCCACAGTGCTCAGATAAGGAAAGCAAGCCCTTTAAAACTATCCTCCTAGTCCTGGAGCCCAATACCAAGGGTGTGCAGCTGCTTGTGGAAAGAGGTGCTCCTGAGGTAGTTTAACCTGAGGAGAAGGGTTAGAGACCTACAGGAAGATTAGAATATAGATCACAAGGAACAAGCTCACTCAAATGTTAAACTCTGCCTCTTTCCTTTGAAGCCACCAAGAATGCTTTCAGACAAAGTTCCAAGTGAGCAGAGCAGCATGGCAGAAGCTTTTTATGTACTGCTCCACCACGCAGAGAGATTTGCTTCAGATCACAGCCTGTGTGTTCGTATGCACTTCCTGAGTCCCGTTCCTGTGTCAGTAAGTCACTGGTGAAAATGCTGGCTGAGTTCATCTCTGACACAATACAGTCATGGCGGGGGGGGGCAGATTTTGCAGTAAGTGCACACATAGAAACAAGTGACACACACCTGCACCAACTCAGCAAAATCATTGGGCCCTGCCTATCCAAATCCAAATCCAAATCCAGACTGAACACTATCTGCACACGAGTGAGGCCACGGAATCATGGACACCAGGACTTCGTGATGATAGCTTGCAGAAAGCTCTGGCACAAAGTCCCCAGGCAGATAAAGAAGCAGGTTGCCTCAGGAAAATTTGGGCCAATATGCTATGTGCCTCCCAAAGTGTAAGAGGTGATTGTCTCCAGGCATCAACTGGGAAGCTTGCTATGTGCCTCCCAAAGTGTAAGAGGTGATTGTCCCCAGGCATCAACTGGGAAGCTTACAATAGTACAGCTGCAAAGAGCTATGCAAAGCAGCAAGGGGGTAAGGTGCAGCAGCAGCAGCCAATTGATGCACTCACCAGCTTCACAGCCCCATGAGAGCCTGATGTGATTGAGAGCACTTGGGGGTAATTTAGGAATGCTATGAGTGAGGAAACCATGCTTCAGGAATATGTCCGCGCGGTATGTCAGGTCCCATGGAACTAAAACATTCCTTGGGGTCCTGTCAGGAGGCAGGGCAGGGAGGAGGAGGCACACATGAGACTGTGGGAAAAAACAGATTTTCACATGCTAGAAAAACTGGAACTTGAAAGTTCTCTCCTCAGTTTATAGAATCAGGAAACAACTCTGACAGGTGTTGGGGCCTATACTATGGATTTTCAGGTCAGAATAGTTACTCTAACAGGACATCACTCATTCTAAGGTCTGGGTCCCTGATGCAGGATCTCTCTTAACACATTTTCAAGTTTACCTATACCATGAAAACTGTTGGTGTTTCACTATGTTTGAGTGATATTATATTGTATGAATACATATAAGAATAGAGCATATTTTCATTGGTGCATGGGCATGTACAAATTTCCCAGTGAATGATTGTTATGTATAATTAATTTATAAGTAAGCATTCATGAATAGTTGTATATAGACATATGTTCATCTCTCTACTGTTAACGTTATTCACGTCTTTCTTGGGTCCACTTAGTCTCACTACAGGTTGTTTTTTTGTTTGTTTGTTTGTTTGTTTTTTTTAGATCCATTCCAACACTTCTGACATCTTGAAACATTTGAAATAGTATCTCACTGTGGCTTTTGAGTTGAGTTGTGATTAATGGTACTGAACATCCTTTAAAGTTTGTATTTATTTCTTGGAGATGTATGTATAGAAATTCTTTCCCTACTCTTAACATGTTGTTTACATTCATAGTGTTGAATTCTGAAAATTCTTTATACTGTGGAAGCTAGACCTTTACTAGTTTGTATTTTTGTTGGATTCTGTGGCCAATCTGATCATTCTCTGCAGACTACACAGTGAAGTACAGAGGCTTTTAAGTTTCTAAAAACCAACTCAGCTTTGACAGTCCTGATGCTGTAGCTAAGAACTCATTGTCAATATTCTTGCTTGTATAATTTTAGTTGGGATGTTAAAGCCCCCTCTAATACATCTTGAATTAACTTTTAGGTGTGGAATGAGGTATGGCCACTGAAGTCTCTGCTCTGCTAGTATATTGATCAGCTAGTACTTGGCTATAGGTTTCCTCAAGTGTCTTCAAGGCCAGTAATATTACAGCTCTGCCTGAGTCTGCTTTTGGCTTTCTCACTTAAATAAATGTTCAACAGTAACCAAGTGAAAACATAGGACTGTCTCAATTCTTTTCAGAGCAACCACTCAACCGTGATCCTGCAGAGAGCTGTGTACCTATGTATGCCTTTCTAGAATTTAGGAAAAGTCTTATCTCTTTCAGTAACCATGTAAGCATCTTATGGTCAAGGTTTTATATTTTTATTTTATTTAAATTATTTATTTACATTTTAAATGTTAATCCCTTTCCCAATTTCCCCTCTGCAAACCCCCATCCCATCCCTCCTTACCCTGCTTCTATGAGGGTGCTTCATGACCCACCTACCCACTCCAGCCTCACCACCATAGCATTCCTCTACACTGAGGCATCAAGCCTTCACAGGACCAAGGGCTCCCTTACCGTTGATGCTAGGTAAGGCCCCTTCAGCTTCTTCAGTCCTTCCCCTAACTCCTCAATTGGGGTCCCTGTGCTCAGTTCAATGGTTGGCTGCAAACCTATACATATCTCTTGGCCAGGATCTGGCAGAGCCTCTCATGAGACAGCTGTATCAGGCTCCTCTCAGCAAGCACTTCTTGGCATTAGTAACAGTGTCTGGGTTTGGTAACTGTATATGGGATGAACCACAGGTGGGGCAGTTTCTGGATGACCTTTCCTTCAATCGCTGCTCCAGTCTTTGTACTTGTATTTCCTTTAGACAGGAGCAATTGCTCCTCCATTGGGGGTCCCGTGTTCGATCCAATAGCTGACTGTGAGCATCCCCTTCTGTGTTTGCCAGGCACTGGCATCGCCTCACAAGAGACAGCTATATCAGGGTCCTTTCAGCAAAATCTTGCTGGCATATGCGATGGTGTCTGCGATTAGAGGCTGATTATGGGATGGATCCCTGGGTGCGGCAGTCTCTAGATGGTCCATCCTTTCCTCTCAGCTCCAAACTTTGTCTCTGTAACTCCTTCCATGGGTGTTTTGTTCCTAATTCTAAGATGGGGTGACATGCCCACACTTCGGTCTTCGTTTTCCTTGAGTTTCATGTGTTTTGCAAATAGTATC
The DNA here is from genome assembly GCF_000001635.26 of Mus musculus. Lineage (NCBI taxonomy): Eukaryota > Metazoa > Chordata > Mammalia > Rodentia > Muridae > Mus > Mus musculus. The sequence goes on along the minus strand of NC_000075.6, from coordinate 81,021,866 downwards.
TTGGGTATTCTAAGTTTCTGGGTTAATTACTGCTTATCAGTGAGTACATATCATGTGAGTTCTTTTGTGTGGTTACCTCACTCAGTATGATACCCTCCAGATCCATCCATTTGCCTAGGAATTTCATGAATTCATTCTTTTTAATAGCTGAGTAGTATTCCATTGTGTAAATGTACCACATATTTTGTATCCATTCCTCTGTTGAGGGACACTTGGGTTCTTTCCAGCTTCTGGCTATTATAAATAAGGCTTCTATGAACATACTGGCGCATGTGTCCTTATTACCGGTTGGAACATCTTCTGGATATATGCCCAGGAGAGGTATTGCAGGATCCTCTGGTTGTACTATGTCCAATTTTCTGAGGAACCACCAGACTGATTTCCAGAGTGGTTGTACAAGCTTGCAATCCCACCAACAATGGAGGAGTGTTCCTCTTTCTCCACATCCTCACCAGCATCTGCTGTCACCTGAATTTTTGATCTTAGGCATTCTGACTGGTGTGAGGTGGAATCTCAGGGTTGTTTTGATTTGCATTTCCCTGATGATTAAGGATGCTGAACATTTTTTCAGGTGCTGCTTCTCTTCTATTTCTTTAGGGAATATGAGACTGTGTAGATGGTTTATCTGTTAAATCCATTTGGTCCATAACTTCTGTTAGTTTCACTGTGTCCCTGTTTAGTTTCTGTTTCCATGATCTGTCCATTGTCAGACAAGACTATCTTGTTATCTTTGTAATGAATATTAACAAACTGGTACCTTTTCCACAGACTGTCTGATTTCTTAATTGAAATGGGATATTACTAGTAAACATTTTACATGCTTATTTATTTTTCTTTATCCTTCTAAAACTATTTTATACAGGAATTGTAACTGATTTATGTTGGTATCTACATGTGCCTAGAAATTGGACAGATATATAAAATTAATTCAATAGGATAGTAATCTAAATAAAAGTTTCAAGTAGAGTTGTGGAAATTATTATTGAATTTAAGCTTATAACAATTTCTATAGTTGGGAGATTTTAGATAAAAAAGTAATAGTTATATTTGCAAACTATTCATATTCTTTTTGAGATACTTTTTAAATTATTTTCGTGGAGATCTAGCTTAGGTCTTCACAATAATTTAAATATTTACAATGACCCACATCTCAATTGACAACCACCTTATAGTTACTATGTTTATGCTGCCATCAGTGTCATTATAGTATACTAAGCAGCAGACCAATGGTATATTTGTGAAATGCCTTTGTTTTAAAAACTGTTTGATTTTATTGACACATGCTAGACTTTGAAGAATTTACATTGATAAGAAAAACTACTTAATGTGAGAGGATATTTATCACTTATAAAAGATAGTTGCTATGAAGAGGAATGAAGAAATTACCCTAAGAATTAGTCTCTCATTAGGGAACCATAGAAGACAAACCATAGTACACTAGATGCATTTGTGAACACACACTCATATGCACACACAGGCATACACACATACACACACACACACACACACACACACACACACCTCACTGAAGCAATGGTTGAATTTTCTCCTCTACTCAGATATATCACTTATATTCCTAGGAAGGCTGCAGTTCCTGAGCCTCAATGAATTTTTAAAATATTCATGGCAGAACAGCTGTGTCTTTTCTAATGTAAACCTGAAGAATGGGAGTGACTATATTTAACTTAACAATACCTTTTCTTGTTTTTCTTCAAATACATGTTTGGATTTTGCTAAAAGGTAACAGAATAAACTAGATTCTCTTTTCTTTCTTCATTTCTTCTCTTCCTTATTTATGTTAGCAGGCACAAAAGACAATAAGCTCGGCCTATGTTTACTCAGAGACTAGAAGAGACTCTAAGTAGGCAACTCCTCAATTGTACTACTGCACCAAATTAAAAATACATGCTTCCTCTGCCTGCATTCCTCCTCTTAAGGACTACCATTTCCTCACACAAAGAACCAGTTTCCCCTCTCTTGTGATTGAAGAGATCTGAGTGATCAGGCAAGGCTGGAGAAACAGCTGAGCTGTTAAAGGCTAGGCTCACAACCAAAAATAGAAGTGATCAGACATAATATAACCCTGACACAATCAGGAGGCTTTTGTTTTTTTCCCCCCTCAGAAAACTCTCCACAGCAGGACAGGAAAAAAGAACTTTGGAAATAATAGGTTGAAATAAAGACCAGAAATGACTTCCGCAACAAAATGCTTGAGCACCTGTTAATTCCCAGACATAGTCAGATTTTAAGTCAACACTTAAAGATAAATGTCTTCTCAATGACTCCTTCAACTTTGTAGCAACTGGAATCAACACTTCTAATGCCTTGCAGAGGGAGTCAGTCACAAACAAGTCATCATTATGGGGTTAAAAAATGTTAGCTTTTACATTTGAAAACCAATGAAAGATCTTTATCAATGTCTAAAAATTTCTTGTGCATAAGAAAATTTTATTTTCTGTTTTCAAGCACTGAGATAAAAATCTGACTAAATATTGCTCTGATATAAAAAGAATCAACATTTACAACCAGTTCTCTGGGAGGCAGCTGATATATGCTTTCATGCTTTTCATAGTAGAGAACTTGCCAATTAATCTGAAGATCAATCTAAAGAGACAAAATCCACATTATACATTTTCCACTCCTTACACTTCGAAGTTTGAACAGCACCTTGAGGTCCTCAGTATTAGATTTGAGGCTACTCTAATTGTTTCTGTTATAGCTTTAGCTTTGCCATGTTTTTAATGTAGAAAATATTAAAACACTTCCAAATGAGAGATTTGGGGTGCTGCTGTCCTTTTGTTAACTCTCTCAGATTCTAGTCCATATTTAGTGTTGTGTGGTTTTTTAGTAACTCTGCATTTTCCATCTCTCTACTGTCTGGCCTCCTACTCCAAACTCCCTGGAAATTGAGTTTTTGTTGCAGTTTTCCTTCTGCAGAGATGACAGTATTCCTAGAGAAGGAAAGTTGCCAGTGGATGCTCAAGTACAAATGTGGTCATCTTATGTGAGAGGTACTTCTTCACTCTCCTTAGATTCAATGTAGCTTTCTCCAGTATGTGTCTTTCAGTCTCACAACATGTTCTAGAAATTCTTTCTTAGATGCTATGGTCTAGCGCACGTTTCTATCTTTCCTATAATATGAATGCCAATTTTAAATTAATTTCACTTTCATGTTAAAAGTGTACCATGAGCTAAGAACTGTGGCACATGCCTGTAATTCCAGTATTATAGGAGCTTGAGACAAGAGGGTTGCTGAGTCCCAGGCCAGCATGGGATATATAGGAACAAAGAAGGAAGAAAAGGAAGGCCAGGGAAAGAGGGGGTTGGAAGGAAGGAAGGAAGGAAGGAAGGAAGGAAGGAAGGAAGGAAGGAAGGAAGGAAGGAAGGAAGGAAGGGAGGGAGGGAGGGAGGGAGGGAGGAGAGAGAGAGAGAGAGAGAGAGGGAGAGGGAAAGAGAGAGAGAGAACAACCTCATAGCAGACATCTTGTTCTTTTGCTTTTAAAATGTTTCCATCCCCTCCTGGATTTTATTTTTAACATTGGGTATAGGTTTGAAATTATAGGGACATCAACAGGAGCTGAGTACCCATAGTCATCTGTGACCTGCATTTTGACCAGTTGTGATTTGTTCTAATGGTATCTTTTGAAAACCTAAGATTCTTTCATGAAGAGTGAGACCTACACTTACCTTAAATGTAAGGATAAGTACTTAAAGTAAAGTTACAAATTTCATGGGTTTAGGAAAATGGCAGTTAAAGTTTCTTCCTATTGAATGCTTCTTGGGTTCCACTAGAGAGTTTGTGGTTACCCCCAAGATATAAGTGTCACTGTTGCCCTTTTGTGATATATCTTGCTCTGCTGGTCATTGATTTGGTTCATAGGCATCATCAATGAGTATGGATATTGATTGTCTTTCTCTAAGTAACTTGCATAAGATATTCTAGTACTAGGAGAACTAGTCCTCATGGAGAAAGCTTCTTGGTTAAAGGCAGCTTGATTCCTTAAAGTTCTTTGTCTAAATTGAGTGCTGTCTTCACCAATATGAACTTGACTTAAAGTTCTGGGAAATAACCAAAAGAAATGGCAATAAGCCATACTGCTTTTGGGTTCTGTTAGAATCCCTTGATCAACAACTCAAAAAAGGTATTTCTTATTCCTAATACTGACTCTTCTAGGTAAGCATGAAATCTCAGAAACACAATAAAGGAAACAAAATCTGAACAATGAAAACACTAATTGTCATGCCAAAGTAGATGGGAGAAACCTCACAAGGCCTGCTTCTAGTAGATGAAAAGTCACAGGCAATTAATGAGAGCTGAGAGAGGGAGAATCAATATTCCCCAAATATTAGTCCCATAATTGGATATTAAAGATCACATGGACATCCCTAAAAATATACACATGTGTGCAATACTATACAGACTCATATGGTCACACTTACATATCTACATGTATGCATACATACAATAATAATAAAAATAAAGGGAATTATTGAGATAACAGATGAAAGCAGAAGAAGAGCTCATGAAGGAAAGGGAATCAAGGGGGTTGGGAGCAGAACATAACAGAGATTGAAGGTGATGAAAATGTATACATGTATGAAATGCTATGATGAACTCAGTTGTTTTATTCAATCAATAAGTTAATAAGTGATGATAAAAAGATTTACAGAAAGAAAGGAGGAGGGAAAAGATAGAAGGGGAGGGAAGGAAGGGAAAGAAAGAAAAGAGGGAAAAGAAACGGAGAAGAGGAGGGTGAAGGGACAGGAAGAGAGGGACAGAGGGAGAGACAGAAGGATGGAGGGTAAAAATTATATATGACAATTGAAAACTCAGTCAATTGGATGGGTCAGGCAGAGCCTCCTCTCTTCACCCTCCTGCCTGAGGATCTCCTATGCAGAGCTGCAACAATGCCCCCCAAAAAAGGCTGAGGGTGATGTAGCCAGGCGCCAAATAGAAGATCAGCCTGACTGTCTGCTATGCCTGTATCCTGTACACTGGACTTGAAACCTAAAAGAGCATCAACTTCAAGGAAAATGAAGACCATAAATGTTGTAGACGAAAACAAAGATGCAAGTACCACCGTAACAATTCCTGAAACTAACCCAGAAGACATTAAAGAATGCAGCATGGGAAACGCTGAAAATGGAGAAACCAAAATTATTGAGGCACCCATTCCTAAAATGGAAGCCGAGGAAGTAAAGGGACAGATAAAAGGGAAGTTGGAGGAGAAAAGAAAGAGGCAATGGCAGCAGAAGGCAAAGATGATGAGCTAGAATCAAACATTCAAGATGTAGAGAAAAATGAAGATGGAAAAGAACACAAAAATACAGGTGAGGAGGCAGAAGACGAAAGGGGAAGAAGAAAGCTTAAATGAGAAACCAGGTGCAGCCAAAAGTGAAAATGCAAAGAAGCCAAAGATGATGAAGAGAAAGGAGACAATGAAAAAAACAAAAGGATGGCAAAGAAGAAGGTGATGGAAAGAAGGAAGAAAAGAAAGATGACAAAGAGGGGGAGCTGAAACAGAGGAAGAAGTTAAAGAACAGAACAAGGAAATCAAGGAGGATGATGGGAAATGCAAAGAGGAGGAAAACAAGGAAGATGGAAAGGAAGGTTAGAGTGAGGAAGATGGAAAGGAGAAGAATGATGGAAAAGCGGAGGGTAGAAAGGAGGAAGAAGGGCAAGAGGATGCTGCAGGTGATGGGAATGATGAAAACACAGGGGAGGCAGAAGAAGAAGCTGAAAATAAAGAATTCAAACAAGATGGAGAGAAAGAGGAGCCTCTGAGTATTGTCTGAAACTACCCTCTATGAGATCATAATTTGGTAACATGTACCTTCCTGTTACAATGTTAATAGAAATAAATATTTTTGTAAGATATTTTTAAATATTTTTATTAGGTATTTTCCTCATTTACATTTCCAATGCTATCCCAAAAGTCCCCCATACCCTCCCCCCCCCCCCAATCCCCTACCCACCCACTCCCACTTTTTGGCCCTGGCATTCCCCTGTATTGGGGCATATAAAGTTTGCAAGTCCAATGGGCCTCTCTTTCCAGTGATGGCCGACTAGGCCATCTTTTGATACATATGCAGCTAGAGTCAAGAGCTCCGGGATACTGGTTAGTTCATAATGTTGTTCCACCTATAGGGTTGCAGATCCCTTTAGCTCCTTGGGTACTTTCTCTAGCTCCTCTATTGGGGACCCTGTGATCCATCCAATAGCTGACTGTGAACATCCACTTCTGTGTTTGCTAGGCCCCGGCATAGTCTCACAAGAGAGAGCTATATCTGGGTTCTTTCAGCAAAACCTTGCTAGTGTGTGCAATGGTGTCAGCATTTGGAAGCTGATTATGGGATGGATCGCTGGATATGGCAGTCTCTAGATGGTCCATCCTTTTGTCACAGCTCCAAACTTTGTCTCTGTAACTCCTTCCATGGGTGTTTTGTTCCCAATTCTAAGAAGGGGCAAAGTGTCCACACTTTGGTCTTCGTTCTTCTTGAGTTTCATGCGTTTAGCAAATTGTATCTTATATCTTGGGTATCCTAATTTTTTGGGCTAATATCCACTTATCAGTGAGTACATATTGTGTGAGTTCCTTTGTGAATGTGTTACCTCACTCAGGATGATGCCCTCCAGGTCCATCCATTTGGCTAGGAATTTCATAAATTCATTCTTTTTAATAGCTGAGTAGTACTCCGTTGTGTAAATGTACCACATTTTCTGTATCCATTCCTCTGTTGAGGGGCATCTGGGTTCTTTCCAGCTTCTGGCTATTATAAATAAGGCTGCTATGAACATACTGGCGCATCTGTCCTTCTTACCGGTTGGGACATCTTCTGGATATATGCCCAGGAGAGGTATTGCAGGATCCTCTGGTAGTACTATGTCCAATTTTCTGAGGAACCGCCAGACGGATTTCCAGAGTGGTTGATATTTTATAAGCAGTGCTTTTCTTTAGCATCATTCAATCTTGATTCATCATCACACAAGTTATTAGTTGCAAAATACGCATGACACTTTTATACATTTTGTGATTACAGTAGTGCAAAATGTAAGATGAATACTTGCAACTTTGTGAATTTCACTGTCTATAAGTTATGTATTAAATCTTTGAGTTTCAATTTTATTCTTATAAGTGGCAATTTTGTAGAGTAGGAGAATTCCAAAAGAAAGATTTGGCGCAGTGTTGTCGTAGTTCTCTTGATTGCTTTTATAAAGAAGGCCAACTATGTTCAGGTAATGCTAAGAGTTAGAATTGCCATCATCAAATATAAATGCATTAGTAACTTGAAAAGATTATAAAATTTTAATTTTATTTTTGAAGAAATTTGAATATTTATTTCAGGAAGGCAGTTTTGATTATATATGTATGGACAAACTTTTGCTAGATATATCATAATAAAAGAGTTTCACAAAAAATGATTCATGACACGGTGTGTAAAATATAAAGTTTGTTGAAAGCTTGGAGGACATTTACTTGACAAGGAGTGGTGCCATTCAAATTTACAATATCATTTTATCAACAGTGTTTTTGTTGGAAAAGTCAACAAATTAGTATTTGAATCAAAGCCTATATTGAACTGTTCTCCACACTGAAATAGAAGCAAGATTTTCATTCAAAGTTCTATTAAAATCTGTTGAGAGTAGGTGGGTAGAGGACTGGGGGGGTGCATGGGGGACTTTTGGGATAGCATTGGAAATGTAAATGAATAAAATACCTAATATAAATAAATGAATAAATAAATGAAAAAAAAAGAATGAGTTTTAACAATCTGTGTTGTATTTACTGAGAGAGAGGAATATTTCAGAGTGTGGAAGCCTCATTCAGTTCTGGAAACCATCTTTAAACACCATGACCCTCTGAGGCTTGCTTATACTGTCTATGGTATGAGATTTAAAACATCTCAAATCTCCCTACAGTGAATAGCCAATTGAAATTTCCATATTCTGTGATTAAGATTAACACTTCTGTTCAGACTACAGGAAGCAATGGCTTAAAGTCTGAAGAGTAAAAGCAAGAATAGGCACTGAAGCCAGCAAGAAAAGAGATCCATATTTTTTTAGCCCTTTCATCCCTGTCTTGGCTAATTGTTTGAGCTGTCTCCATTGAACCCTGGCTCTTCAATTCTAGTCTCACCAGCTCTTGTGGAAGGGTGGACACCTTTGCTCACCTTTTATATTCTTAATATCTATGAAGTATATTCACTAACTACCATCTGTCTAATTAATTACTTAATATACTTAGATCATGTGCAGGCATATTTAAATCACATTCCCACTTGTCCCTCCAACAATTCCCAAACCTCCTTTCATATCTACCTACCACATACATCTCTTCTTTTTCCATTTTTGTTTCTTAATGTAGACTTTCTTACTGTTTCAAGGTAATTGTTGGGTTTAAAAAGCTACTATGGTATAATTAGAAATAGAATCTTTAAATGTTTATGTTAATTAAGTGTATACAAATTTGTCTGTGTGGAGAAATAAATGCAGGTGCAGTTGAAAGCCAGACATGGCATGGGCTCCCCTGGAGCTGGAGTTACAGGCAGTTGTAAATCACCTCCCATGGTTCCTGAGAAACTAACTCAGATCATCTACAAGAGAAACAAGGGCTCTTAACCAGTGAACCATCTCTCCAGCCCCAGCAGATAGATAGAATTCTTGATAACATCTTTTGTTTTAAGAGCTGTTAATGGGGCTGGCATGGATAGTTACCACATTTGTAAAATGCTCCCTGCTCAAGCACAAGAAACTGAGTCCGATCTCCCAGACTACATTTTAAAAAGATGGGTGTGATGGCATGAATTTGTTCTCTGAAGGCAGTGATAGGTGGATTCTTAGAGCTTGCTTTCCAATCAGACGGTCCTAGATGCGGTTCTCCGAGTCAGTAAAAGTCACTGTCTTGAAAAAAAAAAAAAAAAAAAAAAAAAAAAAAAAAAAAAAAAAAAAAGGCAGATAGAAGCAAGGAACAGCACCCAGGTTAGTTCTCTGTCCTCCACTTACACAGGCACACAGGAATGTACACACACTTGCACACATCTAAACACATGTAGAGTGCACTCACACATTCACAGTTACAGCTTACATAACTCCTTAAGAACATTATTGGTATCAATGATGCTGAAGAAGTACATGGTTCCCATAATTTTGTCTTCACTTTCTCCTAATCTCAGTGGTCTGACATACATAGCTAGTACCAAACTTTCTATCATGTAACCAGTATACATTTCTGTTTTTTGTTTGTTTGTTTGTTTGTTTTAAAAATAAATGTCTCCGTGGAAAGGTCCTTAACCTTCATTGTTAGAGTATAAGTGTGCTGAAAGAATTTGGTCAGAGGTAGCTTTGTGAACACACACAAATTATCTTCAAGAAAGTTTTCCATTTGTTAAAATAATTAGAAGCAATTAAGTCTACATTCATTATATACTGTCTGGAGAATGTAGGTCAATATTGAGTTACAGACTTTTCAAATTCAATTTAATTTGATGTAGGAATCAATATACTTTGTAAATAAATTTAAATGTGAAATTTCATGAAACATGAAATATGATAAAATACATTTTCACATAAGCCAAATGAAATAATAAATTTAACTAACCTAATAATAGTCTGCAAAGGATAAGGGGCAGTTGTTGCATGTAGCACATTTTTCCCAGAAAACTTTATTCTTTCTGTGGTAACATTTTGTATCTGATATAATTTTTAAATTAAATAGGCAACATTTTTAAACCCCCAAACTTTATCTATGTCAAATTCTCTCTAGGGTCTGTGGCCACAAGGAAGACAAGTGTTCTTCAGTGCTGGCTGTTTGTAATGTGACTCTGCTATCTGAGTTGACACTGACATTAAAATGTATCCTTAAGCTACTTGCATCTCCAAAATTCACCTTCTGAAGAATATGTCACTCTAATTTATTAATTTTAACTTACATAAACAAAACAAAGGCAGGGACGGGTAATTTGGCAAGGTACAAGGAAAATTCTACTCAATGACTTTTTTATGCTACTGTTTTATTAAGGGAGAGTGCTTCAGTCACACGGGGTGCTACATATTTTAGTAGATAGCCCTCAGCTATCTACTGAATCTTGAGTCATGTTTTAACCCCTGGAGTTCTTTCTGCTTCATATAAGGAGTGGTGTCACTTCACTGACTAATAAAGCAAACTATCATCCACTATCCAAGAGAAATATAATAAGTGAATCTCCACCCTTCTTGGGCATGTGTACCACATCATAGGTGATGGTTCTCAGACAAACATCTTACATGTCACTGCAATAAAGGATGCCTCAGCAAGAGGGACCAAAGCTTCATCTCAGGTAAGCTGATCTTTTGTCTGTTCTTTAGCCCAGACTTGTCACATACTTGTCCAGCTCCCAAATGTTTTTCAGTTCATTGCCATCAAATTTATGTGACTTATAACAAGTCTCCTATGTCAGTTATCATCCTACCACACAGCAATGCATCATGGGAAACAGTCAGAGAATTGCTATCATGTATGAGAATTTTTCAAAGTACAGAACTAAAAGAGCAACTATTAGACAGCAATTCTTCTAATAGAAACTGCAGTGCTATTACAATCTTCCTCTGACTAACAGAGGGAAAAAAATGAAATAAAAAGCTACCTAACACTTCTAATGGTTCCAATGCAGTAGTACAGTCTTATATACTCAGGGAGTTATCCATTTCTTGATGTCCTTTATAACCTATAAAATCTGTCTTTTCCTTTTTCATGCAATATTCCTTTCTGTATTTATCTGAATAGTTAGTAGAGATTTTCCTGTACACCAAAATTTGAGATTATTATGGCCACAGCAAGTCAAAAATGGCGTTTGTGGACACAGGCTTGATGGCTATCTAGCATGTCTAGAGCCCCATTCTGTGAAAATGCTTGATCAAATAATTTTTTTAAAAAATTGAAATCTTAGTGATTAAAACTAAGTTTCTTATACTTAACATATGTTATAATAACACAAAATGATAGTTTATGATTATTCTGTAGAGTTTGATGAAAATGTAAACAAAGGATTATTATTTTTATTTTTCAGCAATTTTGTTCCCTCCCTCAAAAATGTTATCATTGCGAATGTGTGAACGCGTGCGTGCGTGCGTGTGTGTGTGTGTGTGTGTGTGTGTGTGTGTGTGTGAATCCTACAATTTCTGTATATAGTTTTTCTGGTTTACTATAAATTTATTCTTCCCATTTTTAAGTATTGAGAAATTTTTATTCAGTGTTTACTTTTAAATGGCCGTCAATTTTACGTTAGTATGGATATATTTTAAGTGATCGTGTTTATTATTACTTGTATAATTTTGGCTTTTATTTCTATTCTAACATTTATCGATTGTATAAATTAATATGACTCAGTGTGATCTTTCCAAGCTTGTGTACTGTATGCATCAATCACATGCATTCCCCCCTTTTCATTTGAGAAGCCCTCACTAGAGCATCCTTCACGGTCCCTAGTGGCTTGTGCTCATGTTAAGTTTTCTGCATCTTCCCCTTTTCCTTTCTCCTCATCTCTAGTTTCCACTATTCCATTCCTTCCAAGCTTGACTTATTGTTTACATATGTGGATGAGGCATGTATGACTTTCATGTGGATTGTTTCACTCCAAATGTTTCTGAGTTCTCTCCATTCTCTTGCAAATCACGGGATTGGTTATTCATACTTATTTATTTATTTATTTATTTATTTTCTGAGTAATATTCCATTTTGCAAAAGACATTGCATTTGCCTTATCTGTTGGTGGTTATCTGGCTCAGCTTTGTGTTTGGCTATTAGGAATAACTGTTAATAAATAGCTGGGCATAAATATCTATTGTATGTTAGTATATTTGCTAGATTTTATGCTATTTTCTGTTTTTATTTTTCTTTTAAAGAACTCCATTCAGTTTTCCATAATTCCTATATTACTTTAAATTTCCACAAGATTGTATGAGTCCCTATTTTGGTTTTCAAAATTTATTTATTTTTATTTTATGAGTATTTGTGTATGCCTATATTTGATATTTGCCACATGTATTCTGATGCCTGAGGAGACTCAAAGACAATGCTGGATCCCAGAAGTTGTCATGTATAAGCTGGAAACTGAACCAAAGAGCCATCTCTCTGGTCCAAAGCTCTCAGTTCTCTGCATCTTTCCAGTGGTGTGCATTTTTGATGGTTGCTGCTATTGTTACTCTGTCTGTTGTTTGTTTAGCTTTTGTTTTTTGGGTTATTTTATAATAGCAATTCTTTTTTTTTATTACATATTTCCTCAATTACATTTCCAATGCTATACCCAAAGTCCCCATACCCCCCCCCTACTTCCCTACCCACCCACTCCCTTTTTTTTTTTTTTTTTTTTTTTTTTTGGCCCTGGCTTTCCCCTGTACTGGGGCATATAAAGTTTGCAAGTCCAATGGGCCTCTCTTTCCAGTGATGGCCGACTAGGCCATCTTTTGATACATATGCAGCTAGAGTCAAGAGTTCCAGGGTACTGGTTAGTTCAGAATGTTGTTCCACCTATAGGGTTGCAGATCCCTTTAGCTCCTTGGGTACTGTCTCTAGCTCCTCCATTGGGAGCCCTGTGATCCATCCACTAGCTGACTGTGAGCATCCACTTCTGTGTTTGCTAGGCCCCGGCATAGTCTCACAAGAGACAGCTACATCTGGGTCCTTTCGATAAAATCTTGCTACTGTATGCAATGGTGTCAGCGTTTGGAAGCTGATTATGGGGTGGATCCCTGCATATGGCAGTCTCTAGATGGTCCATCCTTTCGTCACAGCTCCAAACTTTGTCTCTGTAACTCCTTCCATGGTCATAGCAGCCTTATTTATAATAGCCAGAAGCTGGAAAGAACCCAGATGCCCCTCAACAGAGCAATGGATACAGAAAATGTGGTACATTTACACAATGGAGTACTACTCAGCTATTAAAAAGAATGAATTTATGAAATTCCTCACTCAGTTGTGGTCTGATGCTCATGTATGTTGTCACAAGCTTGGTTTGTAATATATTTTCCTTTTATTTTTAATATTCCTGCTTTAAAAAAAACTAAATTCTGATGGTATAATCATTCATATATGCTTAGGTCATGGAGCGGCACTATTAAAAGGTGTGGCCCTTTTGGATTATGTGTAACCTTTATGAGTAGGTGTGTCACTGTAGGTTTAGGCCTTAAGACACTCATCCTAGCATCTAGGAAGCCAGTATTCTTCTAGCAGCCTTCAGATGAAGATGTAGAACTCTCAGCTCCTCCTGTACCATGCCTGCCTGGATGCTGTCATGCTCCCACCTTGATGATAATGGACTGAATCTCTGAACCTGTAAGTCAGTCCTAAATAGATGTTGTCCTTTATAATGCTTGCATTGGTCATGGTATCTGTTCAGCAGTAAAACCCTAACTAAGACAGATGGGATAATGGGGCAATTGTGAGTGAAGTCTAGCTTTTTTCCTAGGAGAGAATTTCAGCTCCCTACTCCTTACACATTTCACACAGCATATTCTGATTATATTCCTCTCCCTGCTTCTGCCCAGGGATCATGGCTCCTCTGTAGCAATAGTTCTATAAATAGCCATAGCCACATCGATGTTATATGTTTAAGTATCCAGAATGAGATACATTCATTGTGTCCCTAGCAAGAAATGTGAACTGTCCCATTAAGTGACTGTGTTCCAGATAACCATTAGCATATGCCCGCATCATACTCAAGGAAGGCATTATTTATATTCTTCCACAAGCACCACAAAAATCTGAGAGATGGCAAAATCAAGAGAATATTTGATGTGTTAATACTTTTTAAAGCACTTTCTCCTGAATTCTCAGTAAGCGAACCCCACTTTCCACTGAATCATGTCCCTCACAATGTGCATAGCCTTTCTTGCTCTGAAGCTGAATTTTTCTCACATGCCTCAAGGTATACATTATGGATTTATCAAACAGGACAGGCATTGGTCCTTTCATTCAAGTCATGCTCCTTAGACTGTAAACACTTTACTGCTAATTATTCCCACTATTTCCTACTCTCTATGTATTATTTACTTCCTGTTGCTGCAGTGAAGCACCAAAACAAAAGCAACCTGTAGAAAAAAGTTTATTTTGGCTTAAGGGTTCCTAGTGTTAGAGTCCATGATGGTGAGGCAGAAAGAGCAGGAAGGTATGATCTCATAACCTGAACCACAAGCACAGGTCTCAAGCCCTCCTCCAGTGACATCCTCCAGGAAGGCTGAAACCCCCACAAAGGCCTTCCCCCAAACAAAGCTGTTAAGTGGGCCCAAAGTATGCAGACATCTGAGTCTATGGGGATTGTTCTTATTCAAAACAGTATACTCCAACTTCTTTTAATTTTAATTTATTTATCTTCCTTCTTTGAGACACTCATTTATTCATTCATCCATTGGGCTTTTTCCTTTTGTTGGAATCAAATCCCTGCCTTGTACATGCTAAGCACACACTACCAAAGAGCTACACCCCTTGTTCTAGGGGTGTTGGTTTCTGTCTTTTCTGAGCAGGTTAAAGTTTCTCCTTTAGCTGCCTCCCAAGGTTAGACCTGAGCTAACGCGGAATCACGAACAAATATGAATGACTTCCTTGGATGCTGTTTCATTAGTGGTTCACAGAAATCAACACCTATATTATTCATTATAAATAGTCAGAAATCATAGCCTTCCACAACAGGATGTGCATGTGTCTGAAATGCTAACATCTGTATGATTTGTAAAAGCTTCCGCTATTGCAAACTTTAACTTAGCATGTTGTTCTCTCCTTCTTTTTTAAGACTGAGTCTTCATATTAATTGTCTTTTGGAATTTAGGTAAGATGTATGCAATAGTCAATTTTTATAAATCTGTCTTTACATTAGTCAGGGAGATAGAGCTTTCTACACAAAGCAAAAAGGCAGGAATGCGTTCAGATACCTCTTCACACACTTTCAGAATAGCCCTGTCCTCAGTTCCAAACACAAGTTTGACTTCTGTGGTGCCTGTTACTTCTCAGTGATTCTGCAATTTAAGCAAGTGTATTATTCAACAAAGGACCATCTGCAGATAGGAGCAGCTACAATAAAAGGGATGTCACACACTATATTCAGTCAATTATTAGTTTTCATCCGATTTTTGCTCCCCTATATTTCATCTCTGGTTCTCACTATAGCTGTATTTGTAAAATATATTTCTCTCACAACATTTTACACCACTGAAAAGATACATATGTTTAATATAACAACTTTAAATGGAGCCCAGAGTGATCATTTTAATGGCTAAATAGTACTTGTATTTTAGAATGAATTATGATTTACCTTCTAATTTCATCTAAACCCACTTGGGTTTATATGTAGCTGTATATCTTATAAACAAATGTCTATATATATGCATCCTGATATAGTGACTCACTAAGAAGAATGTTGATGGTGATATTGTTGAGTTGGGCTGTATGCATTATTAAAATGTTGATGCATACACATATACCTTATTTATGAGACAGCTTTTATTGGTATCAATCAAGTGCAGAATACTTTATTAACTTAAAAGCTATGTCCTTTGCAATTACTCTCAGATATCTGCTTAAACTAGGGAATAATGTAGAACTTTATTAAATATTGCTCTATTTTATTTTGAAAATGTGTTTTATTTTCTTCATATTATCAATAAGTTGAATTCCTTAGAATTTGTACTAATGTTGAGCTGTCTTTTATTTTAAAAGACTTGTTACTTGATTATAGCATAAAACAACTCATTTCCAGATCATTAGCTTTAAATTTGGAAAATTACTAGCCAAAATATTTAGTCTGAAACTCATATTTTTACTCCTTTTGTTCTTTCTTCTTTTTCTTGTTTTTAATTTGGTATATGAGACATTGTCTCACAGAGCCGCTGTTTACCTGGAGGTTGTTCTTTAATGGGAAGTAGTTGTAAACCTTTTATCCATTTTCTGCCATCTTTCAGTTCTGAGACTACAGGTGTACATTACTACATTTAGCTCTGAATGCCTTTTAAATATTTGGTACAATCATTAAACTCACTCAGTGGAAAGAATTGAAACTCCCTATCCAAGCCAAAGTTAATTATATTATCATAAGAGAAATCTATTTTAAATGTTACTAATTAAATTATTGATCCAACAATTATCATTAGCTTTTATTCACAACTTAAAATCTTTTAAACTTACATTGAAAATACATGTTATAACTTTTTAGAATGATACTGATAGAAACACCACAGGAGGCTTTGCTTAGAAGGATCATAATATAATGATGCTCCATCCGACCTTAGAATTATCCCATAGATGAGTTCTGTTTATGAAAATTAATGATTGTATAAAATTCTCTGAATTATATGCACATGGGTTAATATGACAGATTGTATGATACATGTAAAATGTGGCAGACTACTATAATAAATAAAAATCTTACATTTCCAGTAGCTGTTTAAAATCTCCTCTAGAATAATGCTGTCATATTTTAACAAAACAATAAAATTCAATAATATAGGGAAAATATTAGGGCATAAGAGACTCTACCAAGCATTAAGTAAGGATTTGTTTCTCAATTTAAACTCTGGAGATAGCTAGTAAATATATTGAGCATAAGAAATTCTTTTTAAATGCAAATTGTGTGGAAGGGGAGAATGTACTAAAATACATGCTTGAAGACCAAGAACCTTGATAAGAGTTCTCTAGGCTGAGAATCCCTGGTAGGACTCTCTGTGGGTTCATTTTGCACTCTCCTAGAATTGCTTCTCCTTCTAAATTATGCATAAGAATCCATCACAAACAACCTTGCCATAAAGTATAATGAATCTTTAAAGTGATGAATATGATAATTAACATTATTTGTATTATATAAAATATGTATGTAAAAGTAGCACCCATACATATATAAAATTTTCAAGTGTAACCTTATAAAAGGAAAACAGGAAGAAATGAAAAACCTTGGAAGACTCACTAATGCTCCATAAAATTTGTTGGTCATAAAGAGTTGGTCAAAGGCGCCCAAAACAATACAGGTTTTTAACTGTCGGCAGAACCAGCTGATATAATCCTATCTGCACAACATATTTTTGTTCCAAGATACAGTGAAACAAAACTGGAACTAGGCTGGATACATTTTCCTTGATGGGTAGCTTTGCCATCATTCATGGTGATGAAATCTACTATATGTAGCATAGACTACATATAAACCCCAACCTGTTAGGCAATATGTACCTACTGGGGCCCTATTGGCCTAACTATGATAGAAGTAACCAACCATTTTCTTATTTTAATTGTTATCTGTTCTTTAGGATAAATCCAGGTCTCATATTATAAAACAAACAAATCCAAGAAATTCTTAGGTCCTAGGTTTAAACTAAATTGGCATGGCACCAAATGAATAAATTTAAAAAAAGCTATTTATTAAAACAAACAAACGGAAGAGTGGGCTGACACCCACCAGCTACCCACAAGACCCACCACGGGATCTTAAGACCTCTGGTGAGTGGAACACAGCTGCTGCTCCAATCCAATCTCTCACGGAACCTGAGACTGCATTAATTAGGGAAGCAGAAAACCCGACCTGATCAGGGACACAAGTCCCTTCCAGTTCACGCCAGCACAGGGGTACCTTGGGCGTACAGTCTGCGGACACCCGTAAGGTATACACAGGACCCTCCATGGGATTTTAAGACCTCTGTGAGTGGATCACAACTTCTGCCAGGAGGCAGGTTCGAACACCAGATATCTGGGCACCTTTCCTGCAAGAGGAGAGCCTACCTGCAGAGAATACTCTGAACACTGAAACTCAGGAGAGATCTAGTCTCCCATGTCTGCTGATAGAGGCTAACATAAACACCTGAGGAACAAGATCTAACCAGAGACAACTACAACAAATAACTCCAGAGATGACCAGATGGCAAAAGGCAAACGTAAGAATCTTACTAACAGAAAACAAGACCACTCACCATCATCAGAATGCAGCACTCCCACCCCACCCAGTCCTGGGTACCCCAACACACCCGAAAAACTAGACCCAGATTTAAAAGCATATCTCATGATGATGGTAGAGGATATCAAGAAGGACTTTAATAATTCATGTAAAGAAATACAGGAGAACACAGCTAAACAGGTAGAAGACCTTAAAGAGGAATCACAAAAATACCTTAAAGTATTGCAAGAAAACATGACCAAACAGGTGATGAATTGAATAAAACCATTCAAGACCTAAAAAGGGAAGAAGACACTACAAAGAAAACCCAAAGTGAGGCAATACTGGAGATAGAAACCCTAGGAAAGAAATCTGGAACCATAGATGCGAGCATCAGCAACGGAATGCAGAGATGGAAGAGAGAATCTCAGGTGCAGAAGATTCCATAGAGAACATTGGCACAACAATCAAAGAAACTACAAAATGCAAAAGAATCCTAACTCAAAACATCCAGGAAATCCAGGACACAAAGAGAAGACCAAACCTATGGATAATAGGAGTAGAGGAGAATGAAGATTTTCAACTTAAAGGGCCAGCAAATATCTTCAACAAAATAATAGAAGAAAACTTCCCAAACCTAAAGAATGACATGCCCATAAACATACAAGAAGCCTACAGAATTCCAAATAGACTAGACCAGAAAAGAAATTCTTCCCGACACATAATAATCAGGACAACAAATGCACTAAATAAAGAGAGAATATTAAAAGCAGTAAGGGAGAAAGGTCAAGTAACATATAAAGGCAGGCCTATCAGAATTACACCAGACTTTTCACCAGAGACTATGAAAGTCAGAAGAGCCTGGACAGATGTTATACAGACACTAAGAGAACACAAATGCCAGCCCAGGCTACTATACCTGGCCAAACTCTCAATTACCATAGATGGAGAAACCAAAGTATTCCATGACAACACCAAATTCACACATTATCTTTCCAAAAATCCAGCCCTTCAAAGGATAATAACAGAAAAAAAAAAGCAATAAAAGGAAGGAAGCCACACCCTAGAAAAAGCAAGAAAATAATCCCTCAACAAACCAAAAAAGACAGCCACAAGAACAAAATGCCAACTCTAAAAAAAAAAAAATAGGAAGCAACAATTACTTTTCCTTAATATCTCTTAATATCAATGGATTCAATTCCCCCAATAAAAAGATATAGACTAACAGACTGGCTAAACAAACAGGACCCAACATTCTGCTGCTTACAGGAAACCCATCTCAGGGAAAGAGACAGACACTACCTCAGAGTGAAAGGCTGGAAAACAATTTTCCAAGCAAATGGTCTGAAGAAACAAGCTGGAGTAGCAATTCTAATATCGGATAAAATCGACTTCCAACCCAAAGTTATCAAAAAGACAAGGAGGGACACTTCATACTCATCAAAGGTAAAATCCTCCAAGAGGAACTCTCAATTCTGAATATCTATGCTCCAAATGCAAGGGCAGCCACATTAATTAAAGACACTTTAGTAAAGCTCAAAGCACATATTGCACCTCACACAATAATAGTGGAAGACTTCAACACACCACTTTCACCAATGGACAGATCATGGAAACAGAAACTAAACAGGGACACAGTGAAACTAACAGAAGTTGTGAAACAAATGGATCTGACAGATATCTACAGAACATTTTATCCTAAAACAAAAGGATATACCTTCTTCTCAGCACCTCACGGGACCTTCTCCAAAATTGACCATATAATTGGTCACAAAACAGGCCTCAACAGATACAAAAATATTGAAATTGTCCCGTGTATCCTATCAGACCACCATCGACTAAGGCTGATCTTCAATAACAACATAAATAATGGAAAGCCAACATTCACGTGGAAACTGAACAACACTCTTCTCAATGATACCTTGGTCAAGGAAGGAATAAAGAAAGAAATTAAAGACTTTTTAGAGTTTAATGAAAATGAAGCCACAACATACCCAAACTTAAGGGATAATATGAAAGCATTTCTAAGATGGAAACTCATAGCTCTGAATGCCTCCAAAAAGAAACTAGAGAGAGCACACACTAGCAGCTTGACAACACACCTAAAAACTCTAGTAAAAAAGGAAGCAAATTCACCCAAGAGGAGTAGAGGGCAGGAAATAATCAAACTCAGGGGTGAAATCAACCAAGAGGAAACAAGAAGAACTATTCAAAGAATCAACCAAAAGAGGAGCTGGTTCTTTGAGAAAATCAACAAGATAGATAAACCCTTAGCCAGACTCACTAGAGGGCACAGGGACAGCATGCTAATTAACAAAATCAGAAATGAAAAGGTAGACATAACAACAAATCCTGAAGAAATCCAAAACACCATCAGATCCTTCTACAAAAGGCTATATTCAACAAAACTGGGAAACCTGGATGAAATGGACAAATTTCTAGAGAGATACCAGAGACCAAAGTTAAACCAGGATCAAGTTAAGGATCTATTGATCCCTAAAGAAATAGAAGCAGTCATTAATGGACTCCCAACCAAAAAAATCCCAGGACCAGATGGGTGTAGCGCAGAGTTCTATCAGACCTTCAAAGAAGATCTAATTCCAGTTCTGCACAAACTATTCCACAAAATAGAAGTAGAAGGTACTCTACCCAACTCATTCTATGAAGCCACAGTTACTCTGATACCTAAACCACAGAAAGATCCAACAAATATAGAAAACTTCAGACCAATTTCCCTTATGAATATCGATGCAAAAATACTAAATAAAATTCTTGCTATCCGAATCCATTAAAACAGTCATCCATTCTGACCAAGTAGGTTTTATTCCAGGGATGCAGGGATGGTTTAATATATGGAAATCCATCAATGTAATCCATTATATAAACAAACTCAAAGCCAAAAACCACATGATCATCTCATTATATGTGGAAAAAGCATTCGAAAAGATCCAACACCCATTCATGATAAAAGTCTTGGAAAGATCAGAAATTCAAGGCCCATACCTAAGCATGATAAAAGCAATCTACAGGAAACCAGTAACCAACATCAAAGTAAATGGTGAGAAGCTGGAAGCAATCCCACTAAAATCAGGGGCTAGACAATGCTGCCTACTTTCTCCCCACCTATTAAACATTGTACTTGAAGTCCTATGCAGAGCAATTCAACAACAAAAGGAGATCAAGGGGATACAAATTGTTAAAGAGGAAGTCAAAATATCACTTTTTGCAGATGATATGATAGTATATATAAGTGACCCTAAAAATTCCACCAGAGAACTAAACCTGATAAACAGCTTTGGTGAAGTAGATGGATATAAAATTAACTCAAACAAGTCAATGGCCTTTCTCTACACAAAGAATAAACAGGCTGAGAAAGAAATTAGGGAAACAACACCCTTCTCAATAGTCACAAATAATATAAAATATCTTGGCGTGACTCTAACTAAGGAAGTGAAAGATCTGTATGATAAAAACTTCAAGTCTCTGAAGAAAGAAATTAAAGAAGATCTCAGAAGATTGAAAGACCTCCCATGCTCATGGATTGGCAGGATCAACATTGTAAAAATGGCTATCTTGCCAAAAGCAATCTACAGATTCAATGCAATCCCCATCAAAATTCCAACTCAATTCTTCAACAACTTAGAAAGAGCAATCTGCAAATTCATCTGGAATAACAAAAAACCTAGGATAGCAAAAACTCTTCTCAAGGATAAAAGAACCTTTGGTGGAATTACCATGCCTGACCTAAAGCTTTACTACAGAGCAATTGTGATAAAAACTGCATGGTACTTGTATAGTGACAGAGAAGTAGACCAATGGAATAGAATTGAAGATCCAGAAATGAACGCACACACCTATGATCACTTGATCTAGGACAAGGGAGCTAAAACCATCCAGTAGAAGAAAGATAGCCTTTTCAACAAATGGTGGTGGCACAACTGGTTGTTATCATGTAGAAGAATGCAAATTGATCCATACCTATCTCCTTGTACTAAGGTCAAATCTAAGTAGATCAAGGAACTTCACATAAAACCAGAGACACTGAAACTGGGGAAAAGCCTTGAAGATATGGGCACAGGGGAAAAATTCCTGAACAGAACAGCAATGGCTTGTGCTGTAAGATGGAGAATTGACAAATGGGACCTCATGAAACTGCAAAGCTTCTGTAAGGCAAAAGACACCGTCAATAAGACAAAAAGGCCACCAACAGATTGGGAAAGGATCTTTACCTATCCTAAATCAGATAGAGGACTAATATCCAATATATATAAAGAACTCAAGAAGGTGGACTCCAGAAAATCAAATAACCCCATTAAAAAATGGGGCTCAGAGCTAAACAAAGAATTCTCACCTGAGGAATACTGAATGGCTGAGAAACACCAGAAAAAATGTTCAACATCCTTAATCATCAGGGAAATGCAAATCAAAACAACCCTGAGATTCCACCTCACACCAGTCAGAATGGCTAAGATCAAAATTCAGGTGACAGCAGATGCTGGCGAGAATGTGCAGAAAGAGGAACACTCCTCCACTGTTGGTGGGATTGCAAGCTTGTACAACCACTCTGGAAATCAGTCTGGTGGTTTCTCAGAAAATTGGACATGGTACTACCGGAGGATCCCCCAATACCTCTGATGGGCATGTATCCAGAAGATGTTCCAAATAGTAAGTAAGAAACATGCTCCACTATGTTCATAGCAGCCTTATTTATAATAGCCAGAAGCTGGAAAGAACCCAGATGCCCCTCAACAGAGGAATGGATACAAAAAAATGTGGTACATTTACACAGTGGAGTGCTACTCAGCTATTAAAAAGAATGAATTTATGAAATTCCTAGGCAAGTGGTTGGACCTGGAGGGCATTATGCTGAATGAGGTAACCCAATTGCAAAAGAACTCAAACGATATGTACTCACTGATAAGTGGATATTAGCCGAGAAACTTAGAATACCCAAGATATAAGTTACAATTTGCAAAACACATAAATCTCAAGAAGAACGAAGACCAAAGTGTGGACACTTTGCCCCTTCTTAGAATTGGGAACAAAACACCCATGGATGGAGTTACAGAGACAAAGTTAGGAGTGAGACAAAAGGATGGACCATCTAGAGACTGCCATATCCAGGGACCCATTCCATAATCAGCTTCCAAATGCTGACACCATTGCATACACTAGCAAGATTGTGCTGATAGGACCCTGATATAGCTGTCTCTAGTGAGACTACGCCGCCGGGGCCTAGCAAACATATAAGTGGATGCTCACAGTCAGCTATTGGATGGATCACAGGGCCCCCAATGGAGGACCTAGAGAAAATACCCAAGGAGCTAAAGGGATCTGCAACCCTATAGGTGGAACAACATTATGATCTAACCAGTACCTCGGAGCTCTTGACTCTAGCTGCATATGTATCAAAAGATGGCCTAGTCAGCCATCACTGGAAAGAGAGGCCCATTGGACTTGCAAACTTTATATGCCCCAGTACAGAGGAATGCCAGGGCCAAAAGTTGGTTGTGGGTGGGTAGGGGAGTGGGGGGGAGGGTATGGGGGACTTTTGGGATAACATTGGAAACGTAAATGAGGAAAATACCTAATTAAAACAAACAAACAAACAAACAAACAAAAAACAGTCACGTTAGTTTATCTTGGGTTTGACCAAATAATTTATATTTATAAAATAATTTTTGCCAATGTAATGGTACCATGCTCACATTTAAACAATTATTATCATAGAGAAATTAATCTTTCTGCAAACAAGTAAAGTCACATGTATGAGGGGTTACCACAAGTAACCACAATTCCAGGCTAATAAAAGCGATTTCTTTTTTTTTCTCACCCAAAAGAATGAGAAATTTGTCCAAAATCCACAGATAGCGTCAGGAGAGCATTCTGCCTGCCACTGATCTATAGAATCACCTGGATACCTGAAATTCTTTCTTTTTTTTTCTTTCTTTCTTGTTTTCAAATATTTTAAAAAACATTTTACTTTTTATTGGTTCTTTTATTTATTTACATTTTAAATTGTATCCTCCTTCCCAGTTTCCCCTCTGCAAACCTCATATCCTATGCCCCCTACCCTCTGCTTCTATGAGGATGCTCCTATACCCACCCACCTACTCCTGCCTCACCGCCCTAGCATTCCCCTATGCTGGGGCATCGAGACTCCACAGGACCAAGGACCCCCTTCCACTGATGCCAGATAAGACCAGCATCTGCTGAATATGCAGCTGGAGCCATGGGTCCCTCCTTGTGTATTCTTTGGTTGGTGGTTTAGTCCCTGGGAACTCAGGGGTGGGGGCTCTGGTTGGTTAATATTATTGTTCTTCCTATGAGGGGTTACAAACCCTTTCAATTTCTTCAGTCCCTTCTCTAATTCTTCCACTGGGGACCCAGTGCTCAGTCCAATGATTGGCTATAAGCATCCTGAAATTCTTAAGGAAATTATATATATATATATATATATATATATATATATATATAGTGAGAGAGAGAGAGAGAGAGAGAGAGAGAGAGAGAGAGAGTAGTGCAGGTATGGTAGTAATATCAACGTGCTGAAAGCATGCCAGTTTTCAGGAAAGCCACAAGCTTTCTCTTTCAAGGAAGAACCTACTTGCATGTGTAGTTTAACAAAGACATCTATTTGTTAGTAAATGGGATGAGTATTTACTTCTTGTAGAGCTACTTTAAAATTATACCCCTTTATTCCTTTTTGTTTGTGTGTGTAGCTATATGTATATAGAGGACATGTGTGTGCGCACCACAGCATACATGTGGAAATCAGTAGACAACTTATAAAATTTGGTCCTCTCACTTCACCATGTGTGTCCCAGATACAGAATTCTGGTCTATGTATATTAGTGGCAAGTGTGTTAACCCACTGATCCTTTGGGCCCAAGGATCAACATTTACTTCTTTTGAACTATAAATGTTCACTTTAGTTTTGATTTATCAGTGGTTCTAAAATGATACACTCCAAAGTGGGGTATATTAGACTGTCAGAGTGAAAGCTCAATTAGAATTGTGTATCAAGGAACTAGGTAACAGCTAAAAAAGTGCCTTTTAATAATATAACAAAGGTAAATTGTAGATGCATGTGCATAACACAGATAGACATAAAGACTGAAGAAGAAGGATCACAAATTCAAGGCCAACTTGAGGAACTACCTGAGATCATGACTAAAGATAAAAATTTTATACCTAACCCTCAGGGTATAGTTCAGTGATGGAGCACTTGCCTGGTGTTTGCAAATCTCTAGGTTCAACCCCCAGCACAGCAAAAAGAAAAAAGATCATTTTGCTTCATGGACTATGTATGTTATAGTTAATTCTACTGCTGTGATAAGTTCCTCATGATCTAAGCAATTTGGGAAGATAGATACACGTCCAGGTAACCATATATAATGGTATGTCAGGTCAGGAACTCAAGGCAGTAGCCTGGAGGCAGGAACTGAAGCTGAGACCATATGAACTGTGCTTACTGACTTAATCCTTATGGCTTACTGAGCATTGGTGCCCTCCAACCACAGTGTTTATGTGCTGACCCTACAGAAACATTTCCCAAAATCACATCAGGGACATTGGTTTCTTCTTAATCACCTCTAGTTTCTCAGTTCCAGATAAAAAGCATCAGTTGTCCCAGAAAGTTTCCACACCTTAGTGGATCTGGTCTCTTAAAAGGCATTAAGAAATTCTAAAACATTAAAAATGATTTATTTATCAGAACATGTTTCTTCCTACAATGATGTAGCTTATTATAAATTATTTCATCATTTGAAATGTATTCTATGGTATTATTTTTAAAATATATATTGCCATTATAAAATGTTATTGTCAGGAAATGAATAAAGATCAAGGTTATTAGTAAAAAATATAATATTCTATATATTCACTGAGAATTCCATTCAATTTTTTGATATACACACCCTACCTCTCAACTCCATCTCTCTTTTTTTAATAACCCCAGTTTAATCTGTGTTGCCTATATACACAGGAGTATGGAGTCAATCAACACAGAATGGTAGGACTACTGGGAGCAATACCCTTAAAGAAAAGTGGCTTTCAATTTCCCAGGAGCCATCACCTGTGAAAAGTTCCTAAATAAGTAAATGATGGAGATTCAGAGATCATTCTACAATGCTTATTGCCTTGATATATGCATATATTGTGAGGTAACAACAGCTACTGTGGGTCTATGAGTACATGATTACAGCAGTGATGACATGTTCAGAACATACTGTTTTACTCCAGATCTTCCCAAGCTCAGACTCCTATGATATGTTCATCCTCCTCTTCAAAGACAGACCCTGAAGCTTAGGGAGGTGGGTACATTCATAGTTGGACATTTCACAGACACTTTGCACAGTATGAGTTTCTGCCTTAACCATGGTATACACAAAGAGACTTCTATAAAGTGGTCTGAGTCTGCACTAGTGTATGGGTATAGAGACAACAATTTAGAGGGTAGTTTGATGCTATATTCATTTAGCAGAATAATAGTAGTTTTGATATGGAAAGAGAGATGGCTCAGCCATTAAGAGTATGGGTCTCGTGCCTGGCATGGTGGCGCACGCCTTTATTAACAGCACTCGGGAGGCAGAGGCAGGTGGATTTCTGAGTTCGAGGCCAGCCTGGTCTACAGAGTGAGTTCCAGGACAGCCAGGGCTACAGAGAGAAACCCTGTCTCAAAAAAAAAAAAAAAAAAAAACACACACACACAAACAAAAAAAACCAAAAAACAAACAAAAAAAAGAGTATGGGTTTCTCTTCCAGAGAACTCAATTTCAATTCTAGGCACTGATATAGTGGGTGACTCACAATTATCTGTATCTAGTTCAGGGGAACTGAGGCTCTCTTCTGACCTCAATGCACAACAAGCATGCATGTGGTACATTTACATGGCGATCAAACACACAGAAACATAAATTTAATAGTTTTTCATATTTAAAATAGTAATACCTTCACTATTGGAACCTGTAATCTTTCTACCCAAAGGTTTTTGACAGATTAACAATACAATGCACGTGTTTTCTCCTATGGAATGTATCTTAAATCCAACCAAAAAGTGATCAGTTAACCCCATAAAATATCTTCTACTATTGCCATGGCCATAACTTGCTTTCCTAGTCAATATTTATCATTTATTAATTACACTTATATTGTTTATAATATTTTTATTTAATTATACATCTAGTTAATCTTCAACTCTTTTTTGACAAGTGTAATTAGCTGCTTATTGTTTCTATAACAGGCTACTGCAAATTTTGTAGGTTTTAATAACTTAAAGTTTATTTTCCTACAGTCCTGGAATTGAAAATAGCTCAGCAGGCTCTCTGCATCCTCCTGGACTGATCAAACAAGCAATGGAGGAATAGAAGGAAAAGGATAAGGATGAGGATGCCAAGTACCACAATGTATTTTAATTTGATTGAAAGTTAGTGGGTCCCAGCTCACACTCTCAGGCTTGGTTACATACATGAATCTTTATCACTTTAAATGTCTTTCTGGTTGCATTAGTTTCTCATCTGCAAAATGAGAGCAATAATTAAAGCTATATCATTGTATATATGAAGATCACATAGTTAATTTAAATGCATTATATTAGCATAGGCCTCCAAGTTATCTGTTGTTACAGCAGTTTTCCCAAGAGAAACATGGAAATGAAGAACAGTAGGACAGGATCCCAGACTTCTCTGTGAACGTGTCTTCTGACTAAATCCTCTGACAATCACTGGACAAATACCTGCTGACCCACCCCTGAAACAATGATATGTAGGAATGAGTCATCCTTCTTTGATAACAGGAACTGATAATGTAAAATCAGTAAGCAAGCCTCATTTGTTAGCTGAATCCAGATGTGCCTAATAAAGGAAATTTATTGTCAGTTTCTTCTTTTGGAATTATTTTAGGATTAAAAGTTTATACAACCCAAGCATTAGTTTACTTGTGTGGGGATACAACTACTGCCTTGACATCTGTCTATTGTTCTTAGCAATTCTATAATATAGCAGAATCTGAGATCCAATGCCTTTGCTTAATCAAATGGGGAGACAGAAATGCCAGAGTTACCAGGAGATGAGGTATTTCATTTTTCACTCACAGCTTTGCATTCATGTTGCTGTAAATATAGAATACTGAGCCATGTTAAATTTAAATTACTGGACACAACTCTTTTGACATATAAAAGTGACAATTCTGTATGCCATATTTATAAGTAGATTTCTTTTTTTTTTTTTTTTTGCAGACCCAAACAACACAAATGGATAAAGGAAATGTGGCCCATACCAAGAGTGAAATGGCACTCAGTCATAAGACAGGAAATGATATCACGTGAAACATATCTCTCCCTTGTGGACATGGCCCTAAATATGGTAAGATGTTCCAGAAACAGGCACAGCGTGACTACACTCACAAATGTTACTGAAAGGGTAAAAAGCATGGAAACACCAGAGAATAGTGGTTTTATGGGATGAGGAAGGTGGAAATAGGAGATTCCTATTCAAAGAGTACAGAATATCTGTTAAGCAAGATGCAAAGTTTCTATCTCTATAATGTGAAAAAAAATATGTTTCTACTCTAATACCATTCTGCACACATTCACTTCCATTTTCATGGTTCACTCTCCATCACTGGTGTAAGTTAAAGGATGCACACAACCTTGTCAATGAGACAGTATCAAGATGGCAAGAGAAAGAAGAGAGAGAGCAGTCTTTCTCTAAAGACTCATTAGAGGTTTGTAAAATTAACTTTTATTTTCCTGTTGTAATTGTACACTGGGATGCTTGCTGACTGCCTCCATTCTGATAGCCTCATCCTAGTCATGGAAGCTTCTAGCCTCCATATAATCTTAACTATGCCTAGAAGGTTTTCAGCTTCCGAAATTTGCTGCTGACTAAACTTGCCCCTTCTTGTTCTTTCTTAACTCTTGCTGGTTGGTTCAATTCAGCTGCTCTGGCTGAAAATCCTCTCTTCGCTGATTTATTCAATCTGACTTTTCTCTTAGTCACTGAATCTCTGCTTGACCCTTCGTATTACATTGGTAATATATTCTAATCTTCAGGCTTCTTCTTCTCCAGCTCATTCTGTTTTTACCCATGTCTAGCTTGTTCTCTCTTCAATCTGTCTCTGTAAATCTAGACCAGTAAAACTGCCTCCCTCTATGCTACTCTACTCTGACTCAACTCTACTGAACTGCTCTCCAAGAAGTCTACTGTATTCCTGTACTGTAGTCTCTTCTTCCTGTACTGTCTGTCTCTCCCTTATGTAATTTCCCTTTCCTCTCTCTTCTTGAAAGTGTTGGGTATATCCTACCCCATCAAATCTCCCTCTGATTCATCACTTTTCCTGCCACTCAAATAGGCATCACTTTCAAACATGGGTGCTTCCTTCTATAAACTAATTTTACCTTCATTGTCTGGGATTAAAGATGAATACTAAGGACACACCTGTATTCCACCCAGAGAAACTAAAAGTGTGTGCTAAGGACTGAGCCACATCCTAACTAGGAGCAGGTTCAAATATTCTGTACCAGAGGTTAAATTAAAATATCAGTTTGGAAAACAAAGTGAGAAAGTTTGGAAATGATTTACATTTGAGTCAGATTCATGGTAAAGATGAAGGACAGTCCATCATTCACAAGTCAAACTGGTGTGCAACATCTACAGAAAGAGGGTTAAAAACAAGGTTATACAGGTATAGAAAACGTATCTGATAGATTTGAACATTCAGTCATGAAAAGGAAAAGAAAAAACTAAGCAAGTTTGGTATGGGGGAAGAGTACTTCAATATAATATGTCACATTTACTAAGGAAGAGCTAACCTTACACTAGGGTAAAGTTAGAACTGCCTGAGCTCTAAAACAGAAAAGGAATGTGCTTTCACTAATTTTTTAAGGAATTTCAGATATAAGTGTAAAGAATTTTAGTTATGCCTATTTCTTTATCCCATCCTCTATCTCCTTTCATGACCCCCAGCCCCTCTTCCTGTCCAGATTGATCAATCAATAAATAGATCATAAGAATGTGTGTAAGACTGACAGTTTGGGCATGGGTAAGCTAACAAGGAACTATTCCTTAAAGAAAACCGGCTCACATTTCTTAGTGTCCTGTGGTTCCTCAGCCAGAAATAGGCCATGAAATCCCTTCATTTGTTCAGGACAGAGTGTTGACTGCCATGATCTTGTGCAGAACTTGCAAATACAGTCATAGATGTTGAGATTCCATGGATGCAATCTTCACGGTATTTAGTTCAGCATATTGTTTGAAGTTCAATCCAGAGCAACAGGGAAGAAACATAATAAATGGTTACAAAGGTGGAGAGAAGAAATAACAATGTCATAGTTGGCAGGTAATATATTATGTGTAGAAACCTACCCACAAAGAATTCAGCAAGGAACCTATGAGAAATAATAAGTGGATTAATCAAAATTTCTGAATGTAAAATCAATTATAAAAATTAGTAGCACTTTACCTATTAATAGTCATTTACTGAAACAGAAATAAAAAATAGGAATATCATTTACAATAGTTTACCAAAATTGAAATTTCTAGAAGTAACTTTAACTAAAGAAGTATAGGACCTTCTGCAAATTATAGGGCATTGATGAAATAAATCAAAGAATAAAAATATACACACGTATTTCACAAGTAGATACATAAGCAAATACATATACAATGCATACATAGATGGATACAAATAGACACACTCACACATAATATATGCTTATACATACAAATTTATATACACACATATACAAGTACGAACTCAAATACATGCAAACATGTTTATAAGGAAAAACATCTGGTTTTCATGGTTCGGAGGATTCAATGTTGGTAAAATGTCTGTACCTGCCAAAGAGATCTAAAATTTTGATACAATTCCTACTAAAATATTATTAACATTATTCTCTGGAAAGAAAGAAATCATAGTGTTTTTGTGGACAGAAAGAAAAAAGCAAGAGAGATTTCACTGGCTAACTTCAAAATATAAAATGACAGTTTAGGAATCGCACTAGCTTCTGACTGTTTTGTCATAAAAACAAAGGCACCAGTAAAAGAACTAAAGCCTAAAAATAAACCTATACAACCAACTGAATATCAGCAAAGGAAGGAAAATGTTTATTAGAGAAAAGACTGTCTTTTCCTCAAACAGTGCTGAAAAACTCACTATTCACATATAGAACAATGCAATTAGCCGTCTGTCTCAGCAGTGACAAAGCCAGCAAACAACAGACTGATGACCTGAAACTAATAAATTTGTTGAAAGTCGGAAGCTGGAGAAACACTCCAGATAGTTGAAGTGAATTAGTATGTTTTGAAGTAAATTGAAAAACACAGGAGAGATAGTGAGAATAGAAAAACAGCTGATAGAAAACTAAATCTGACTTATAATGCAAGAAATTATCAAAAGAGCAAAGGGGAGGTTTATAGCACAATAGAAATTATTACAAGTTCATGCCTGTCAAGGCACAAAGAGTCAGAAGATATAGTAGACTTAAGAATGAGAAGATAGGAATGAAAGAGAGACTAAAGGTGAATAGTAAAACTAAACATCTCTCAAGGGACTTAAATAAAATGACTAGCAAGTAGGTAGTTATACTTAACCATCAAGAAAACAAAAATCAAAACCACAACCATGAAGAGAGCATCACAGGGTAGTAGTAAAAGATGAAATACTTGCATACTGTTATTAGTGTAGCCAGTATGGAATGCAGCATGCAGGTTCCTCAAGGAATTAAAATCAGAACTGCTGTATGTTCCAGAATTCTCACTACACACACATAACATAAAATAATAAAATCTGCAAAATGTTTCTGCACACCTATGTTTATTTCAGCATTACTCATAGTAGGTGAGAAATGTGAGCAAATTAATTCTTCATCCACAGATTAATAAATAAAATGTAATTTATGCAATAATGTAATACTATTAAGTCATGCAAAGGCTAATATCCAATCAACAACTGTAACAACACAGATGGAATTAGAAATCATTGAGTTTAATAAATTAAAGCAGACAAAGGAAAACTAGTAGCACATAGTATCTCTCTTAAAGAAAAGATAATAAAGTTAACCTCATAAAATTGAGGGTAGAATGTGTGTTACAAAAGTCTGTGAATAGTAGTGGAAAAGAAGAGATGGTGAGAGGACTAAAAAATGATGGTAAGTTTTAGTTAAATAGAACCAGTGTGATCTGGAATGCTATTATACAGAAGGGCAAACACAGACAATGATATTGTACTGGGTGTTTCAATAGTTATAGAAAAGTATTTTAAACATTTGCACCATTAAGAAAGAATGTTTAACTAGTAGAAAGGGCTCCCCGGTTACAATCAAGTAATGCTTCTATGTGAGATGGTTCCCAACGGCCAGTAACTCCAGGTTCAGGAACTCCAATGGCTTCCTCTGACCTTGGGAGGCAACTGCACTTATGTGCACATACCCACACAGAAATAAATATACATATTAATAAACTTTTTAAAAACTTAAAGAAATAGTGTCTAATGAGTTATGTTTAGCCTGACTTCATTCTACATATTTATATATGCATCAAAACATTACATTGTAGCACCTAAACTTGTAATATTGTATATTTTATGTGTGAATTTACATTTATTAATTTTGAAAGGATGAATATCAAATTTTAACATTATACATATACTAACCTCTCTCATCTTCACTTTTTTCTCTGCCCCCATTCTCTGTGACCATTGTTTTCCTCTCAACTTATATAGGAAAAGTTTGATAAGTATTACAAGTGGGTGACAATAAAATTATATTTAATTATAAAACAAGATTTAAAAAAGTTAAACTTATGAGGATAATAGTAAAGAATGGTAGTGATGGCATTGACTGCCACAAATCACATAGCAAAGTGAAAACAGAGATAGGTACAGTGTAAGTGACATGTGGGTAACATGACACCAAGCAACAATGGAAAACATGAACATCTAATTAATGACACTGAGATGAACAGAAAATAGAAAGATGGTGGGCATCATTTGGCAAAATACACAATAGCTTCAAGCAATTAGATGTTGGAATGAAATTATGCTCAGTGTTGTTATAATTGTATCCATTTCAAATTGCATATAATTAAGAAAACTAGATTAAAAGATTGACAAGAGCTGTTTTCTTGGTTTTCTTCTGGGCAAACTCAATTTACTCAAATAAGCAGATGGTGAACTAGCACCACAAGGCATCATCTCTTACTTGTGCCTGTTCCCTGGAGGTCCTTATGTATTAATAGTAGCAAAAGTGCAGGGTTCTAGAATGTGCTAAAGGAGAGTAATATCTCACTTGGGATCCACAGGAATAGTTTTCACAGATACCTATCACCACAGAATTTTAACCCTACCTCCCAAGACCCAAGGCTTTCATTATCCTGAGTCAGAAAACCATGAGAAAGATCATTTCTCATGCCAACAGAGCTCTAAGACAATGACGTTTTCATTAACAACTTTTCTCAGCTTTTAACTGCCCTTTACTTAGACACTTTTGTGCTTGTGCTATGATGCTTACTGCCACTTCAGCAGAAACGTCCTGGAATTTCAAGGAAGAAGCGAGTCAAGACTGAGTAAAAGAAAATGAAGGCAGTATTGCTGTTGATGCCAACAGATCAGGGATCCATTGTATCATGTAATTATCAAATAGTAACAGCAATGTAGACTTAAGCTCATTAGCAGTAGATCACCCAGGAAAGTATGGATGTGTACAGGGAAAGGCATGAATGCATCAGGGTGAGAGATATCAGTGGCAGTTAATAGGACATTAGAGTATGAAAAGTAGCTATTGGGCCAGTTGTTCCAACAATGTAAAAACAAAACAAAACAAAACAAAACAAAACAAAACAAAACATCCAACAGCAGTATACTCCTGGATCAACAGTGCTAAAAAGAGCAATTCTAGGTTTCCAGCTAAATACACTAGATTTAGGATTGCATGCATAAGGCATACTCCAACCAACGTGAGATCAGCAGGAAAAGTTGATAGCTACTCAAAAATTAATCAATTGCTAGATACTGAATCCTGTAATTTTGCTTGAAGATATGTATAAAAACATCTATTCACCCCAGATAGGAAATTGATGACAGACTACAGTAACAATCCCTCTTAAGTTCAACTTGGTCAATCTATTAGTTTATTTGGTTTGTTCATAGGGATATGAGCACTTATTTACAGGAGCATGAGCTATGTGAAGATGAATAGCTTCATTACAGAAAAGCCTAACCCAGCATGGATGACAATCCGGGAAAGCAACATGCCTGTAGATGACTATAACTCCACAGGTCTGTAGCGCCTGGTCTCTGTATATGTCTTTACTATTTATACATACTTGAGGAGGTGGTCCTATGAATTATGTAAATTTCATGAGCTTCTGCCTGAGATAGCAGTTGTTTAATTACTGAGACAGGCAATTCGGTTTTCTTTCTGATTCTTAAGAGACCTCCATCCTAGATAGAATGTCTGAACAAAATAAATGAAAACATAATCAACTTTAAATAGCAATGATCAGATGTGTACAACATATTCCTTACATTAGTGTGAACATGCTGAAGATATGGACAGTGATTAATTCATATTGAATTCTTAAAATTTGTGCATATAGGCTGGGAATAACACTGTACAGAAAACTATGGAAGTTCCTGTTTGATAATATCCAGTGCTTCTTGGTGACTGCACTGAGTTCTTCATAGATAGACTTGTTTTAAATTATAATCAGTACATCACTTTCATCTGACACTTTATGGCTAAACCTAGAGCTTTCTCTGAATTGTGAAAGCAGGAGCTGTGTCACCTATAATAAATAGCAGCTTATTGACTCTAATCTACTGCCACCAAAACACCAGGAGCAGAAAAGGAATAAAACATGGGGACCATATATCACCAGTTGAGAAGTACCATGGAAACAAAAGGACAGTGAAGGCGATTGGGTTTCACCACTCAGAGGAATGAGTACTCAAGCTTTGCTGGTGGTTAAATTATGTTTCTATTAAATGCATCCCAAACCTAATCTACATGAGATTTTTGTGCAGCTTCTTGCTGCCTTGAGTCCATTTTATGAACATTAGTGTGAAAATGCTGCCATTTCTTTAGGCCTGGACTTAAAGGCATGCCCTACATGAAGCTTTCTTTGCTGCCAGATTCAAGAATGACATTGATTTCTATCTTTAATGCATTTTCTATTCCAGACATTCATGTTTCAGTAGCTTAGTGCTACTACTCTTGGTGGCTTGTTTCTCTTCTCGTCTCCACCAATAGGTAAGTGATCTTATCCATTCTCAAGGACTTCAATGTCATCTATAATTAACATCTATGTTTTCCCAACACCAACTTCTCTGATTTAAGCCATCTATATTTTATTTACACTTGGATGTTAGCCGAAGTCTCATATTTAACATAGGCAAAGCAGAATTTTCATTGCTATCTTATCAAATTATTCTGGGTTGTTCTAAGAAAGGAGAAAAATTCTGTGCATTTACCAAGCTTAGGAAGTAAGGCTGAGTAATGTCTCCTAATCCCCAAACATACCCTACCAACAGTTGGCAGTTAAGACTGGTAAGCCCTGCTTGCAATTTTCCAAACTGCAATGTTTGGGTTGGGTGGCATATCCTATCCATCAGCACACATAACCATATGACACATCATCAATAAAAAAAGGCCACCTACCTAGGTCTCATTTCCAAAACAAAATGAAAGATCTGGACAGTGTATCTATTCCCTAAAAGATTCACTCTTCTACAGAAAGGGTCTCTAAAGAAGAACAAACAGACAAAAAAAAACTATTTAAACTTCAGGACACAGATTTTAATAAGACAAAGTATAATTGTCATCAACGGACATATGGAGTTCAAAGAAGACACACACACAAACACACAGACACACAGACACACAGACACACAGCTCAGTGAACTTAAAGAGGATGACCTTAAAGAAAACAATGACCAAGTAAGTAATGCCCAAGAAAACACAAAAACAAGGCTGAATGAAACAAGGAAAATAATCCAGGATTTGGAAACTCAAGTTAATAAACAGAAATACTAAAAAAAACTCAAGCTCCATACAATGGATTAGGTAGTGTTCCTTCTGTTTCTATTTTATGGAATCATTTAAGAAGTGTTGGTATTAGCTTTTCTTTTAAGGTGTGGTAGAATTCTGCATTAAAGCCATCTGTCCTTTGGCTTTTTATACTTGGGAGGTTCTTAATGACTTCTTCTATTTTTTTTAGGGGGTATGGCCCTGTTTAGATAGTTTACCTGCTCTTGATTTAACTTTGGTATGTAGTATCTGTGTAGAAAACCATCCATTTCATCTAGATTTTCCAGTTTTGTTGAGTATAGGCATTTGTAGTAGGATCTGATGAATTTTTTGAATATCCTCAGTTTCAGTTGTTATTTTTCCCCTCTCATATCTGATTTTGTTAATTTGGATACTTCCTGTGTGCCCTTTAGTTAGTTTGGCTTGGGGATTATCTATGTTCTTGATTTTCTCAAAGAGCCAGGTTTTGTTTTTCTTAATTCTTTGTATAATTCTTTGTTTCTAGTTGGTTGATTTTGGCCCTGAATTTGCAGTCTAGTCCTCTTGGGTGTGTTTGCTTCTTTTTGTTCTAGAGCTCTCAGGTGTGCTGTTAACTGGCTAGTGTAAGATCTGAAAATGTAGCTGAAAAACTCAATAACCCAATTAAAAAACTCAAGAGGAAACTTTACAAGTAAACTTCCAGCTGAAACTTGTAAGGCCCAGTCACAGTTTTCCCAAACCCCAAGCTTGGGATGCATGGCACATTCAAGTAGAAGACACATTTCAGGACTCAAGAGTAAACAATTATACCACACAAAGAATATGAAAAAACTTTAAATACTCTAAAAGAACATTTAGGAATTTGGGGGCACAGGAGAAGGACAAAATAATGTAATTATAGGAATAGATGAAGGAGAAGATCCCTTGCCAATAATCTTCTACAAATAAAATAAAAGCAACTTTAAAGTTTTGATGATCATGTCCAAACCAAATAAAAATGTAAGAGATGCACAGGTAAGGGGGACAAAAGTTCAGTTATTTAGATGAGAAAAATAAAATAAAAGAGTAAGTAAGAGTGGAGAAGAAATACATTATGTTCTTTAAACATCAGAGGTAGGGGAGGTGGCACTTTGAGTAATATTTAGGAAGCTGAGATAAAGGGAATCCCGTGTTTCGAGGAATTCTATGCAATGTTGGAGGAATCAGTCTTAAAAATAAAAAAACAAGGAAAACAAATATAGGTGATCAGTGTATAAAATGCTAAAAGGGGAGATGGTGGATGAATGTTGGCCTTGAGTTCTCAAAGCGTGGAAGATGCAAATGTGTGTTCTGAGATAGACTGAATGTTCTGTGATTGCTGTGTTGTGTCTTAGGTAAAGCAGATCAGCAATATTGCCTTAACAGAAGAAGGGCTCCACCATAATGAAGCCCATGTCTATTGGCCTTTAGTACAACTGAACATTTAAGATTGGCTTTCTGAAGTTTTTATTGAGAAGTTGATTACCTGCAGACTATTAAATTCTGAAATTCTCAAACAACAGCAACACAGCAACTTTGTTTTACAGTGTGGAGGGAGAAACAAAGAGAATAAAATTACCTTAAGAGTTTTTTTTTTTTCCATTTTTTATTAGGTATTTAACTCATTTACATTTCCAATGCTATACCAAAAGTCCCCCATATCCACCCACCCCCACTCCCCTGCCCACCCACTCCCCCTTTTTGGCCCTGGTATTCCCCTGTACTGGGGCATATAAAGTTTGCAAGTCCAATGGGCCTCTCTTTCCAGTGATGGCCGACTAGGCCATCTTTTGATATATATGCAGCTAGAGTCAAGAGCTCCGGGGTACTGGTTAGCTCATAATGTTGTTCCACCTATAGGGTTGCAGATCCCTTTAGCTCCTTGGCTACTTTCTCTAGCTCCTCCATTGGGAGCCCTATGATCCATCCATTAGCTGACTGTGAGCATCCACTTCTGTGTTTGCTGGGCCCCGGCATAGTCTCACAAGAGACAGCTACATCTGCGTCCTTTCAATAAAATCTTGCTAGTGTATGCAATGGTGTCAGCGTTTGGATGCTGATTATGGGGTGGATCCCTGGCTATGGCAGTCTCTACATGGTCCATCCTTTCATCTCAGCTCCAAACTCCGTCTCTGTAACTCCTTCCATGGGTGTTTTGTTCCCAAATCTAAGGAGGGGCATAGTGTCCACACTTCAGTCTTCATTCTCCTTGAGTTTCATGTGTTTAGCAAATTATATCTTATATCTTGGGTATCCTAGGTTTGGGGCTAATATCCACTTATCAGTGAATACATATTGTGTGAGTTTCTTTGTGAATGTGTTACCTCACTCAGGATGATGCCCTCCAGGTCCATCCATTTGGCTAGGAATTTCATAAATTCATTCTTTTTAATAGCTGAGTAGTACTCCATTGTGTAGATGTACCACATTTTCTGTATCCATTCCTCTGTTGAGGGGCATCTAGGTTCTTTCCAGCTTCTGGCTATTATAAATAAGGCTGCTATGAACATAGTGGAGCATGTGTCCTTCTTACCTGTTGGGGCATCTTCTGGATATATGCCCAGAAGAGGTATTGCTGGATCCTCCGGTAGTACTATGTCCAGTTTTCTGAGGAACCGCCAGACTGATTTCCAGAGTGGTTTTAAAGTGAACTCCAGAATATTTGAGTTGCATCATTTATATTATTAACATAGAAACATATCTAGAATCAAATACCATTGAACTCTTCTGAATGTTATATAATAGGTCAAAACAGCTCCAAAATGAGTTGTTTGCCTAGAAATACTAATTTATTTAAATCCACATTATCAAAAGAAATTTACTTGTGAGGCAGGTTATCAAACTCCAAGCTGTCTAGAGTTTTGATATAAGCTACATGATGCAGAGATACACATTTTTACTTATTTTCATATAGCTTCTCCCATATGACTGAGTCCTAACCAGATGAAGTTACTACAAGAAGAAATGGACTACATGAATATTACTTTTGTTAAATCTAATATGTTTTAATGTGACAGTTAATGAATTTGTTTTTAATATATAATCTTGTTAGACATATATAGTGTTATGGATTTCAATTTGGTTGCCTCTGATTGTACTATCCATCTATTTTTCCAAACCTGTCTTAAACTATTGAAAGCAACCCCCCCCAAATGTGTATTCTTTGACACAGGCTCATATTTAAACACAGTTTCTTAAGTTTATCTCTACCCTACATTCAATGAGTACACAGAGTGTAAGAAAATCTCATGGTTTACAACTTCATATAGCTATGCACACCACCTTAGATAAGACAACATACCTACTCTTAGAGTGAAGTTCTAGTAACCTAAAACTAATCCTTTCATATAATTTATAAATGGTGAGTGCTAAGGAATGGTGCATAAAATTTCTGCAAGTTACATGTTAAATCTTTTAACCATGTTGAGCCAAGTCTTCTGAAGGCATCTTCAAATACCAGTAAGATGGTATGCATTACCAGAATAAATAGAAATTTTAAAAATGAAAAGATATAGATTGAAAATGTTATTTATTTAGTCATTTATTTACATCAAATGCTGCCCCAAATAAATTTTAAAAGAAAAATAAAATAATTATTCAATATTTCTAGAAGAGCAAACATTATTTTCACAACTGTCTCCTTCCACTTTATAAAGCTTAAAGTATAAGAGCTAGCAAGTCACTAATATTTGCACTGGATGCCCTTTAATGTAATTACAGGCTGCACTGCAACCCCAAACCTTATACCGCCCTTTCTGGTAGGTGAATTTGCAAAGTTCTCAACTGTTTACACAGAATTTGGGGTTGTTTATGTGTAAAGAGTCATGAGAAAAGCTACCAAAAATGATTTTTCTTCAAATTCATCATGCAGAAAATGTTCAGATTTAAACTGAATTTTAAAAGTTCTCAAGGAGGTCATAGTTTCTCAATATGGTTTGCGCACTGGAATGAAGCAATGTAATGAAGGTGATCTTTCAACCTCACCACCTTATGCTAACTCCCTTGAACACAATAATAAGTGACATAAGTTTACAGAGTTGGGGATAAATATCTCCACTCTACAAGCCAAACAAAACCCTCCCTCTGACCTAAATGCAGTCTTGCCTGCCCGCATTAAATGACCAGGAACATGCTGAGAGCAGCAACATTTAACACATTCTCTTGCACCTGGTAAATCAACACAGACAAACTTGCTCCTAGGCATTCCTGCTGCCCCCAGCAGCACAGTACAGCAGGATCATCTACTCTGTGTGCCAGGACCTTTCATAAATAGTACCAGGGAGATGTAGGCATCTTTGGGAACAAGGTGGTAAAACAATCCCTAAAATATTCCACTTGCTTCTTCCATGGCACATATCCATCTGTACTCAACTGACAGCAGGAAGTAAGATAGAGAGCATCCCAAAAACAGGATGCCAAGTATACAGCTTGATGAAAAGATTTTAGAATTTTTTTCACACACACAAAATAATAAGTACCTTACAATATGATCCCCAGATAAAAGAACAAACATCTTTAAAAGTTTAATCATAGCTGCGGTCCTGAAATTAAACACAGCAGGAAGTGAAATTTATGGACTTCAAAAGACTTGCCTCTATCTTTTTAAAGCTTCACATGGTATATTTCTAGGTAACTTCCAACATTTCTGTATAACTGCAAAGACAGCATGAAAGTCATAAGAAGACTCTACAGGCAACCAGTAAAACCAGTGGGTAGAGTAAATATCTTTAAAAATATCTTATTCAGGGCTTATAGGGCATGTCTGTGGACAAAGATGCTTGATGCCAAGCTTCATGACCTCAGTTTGATGCAGGGTAGAAAGAGAGGTCACACTCCCACAAGCTGTCCTCTGACTACCATATACCTGCTCTGGCATGTGTATATGTGTGCACACATATACACACGCACACACACAATTCACACACCAAATAAATAACTAAATATATTGTCTTAGTCAGGGATTCTACTCCTGTACAAACATCATGACCAAGAAGCAAGTAGGAGAGGAAAGGATTTATTCACCTTAGAGTTCCACATCACTGTTCATCACCAAAGGAAATCACTGCTGGAATTCAAGCAGGTCAGGAAGCAGGAGCTGATGCAGAGGCCATGGAGGGATGTTAGTGGCTTGCTTCCCCTGGCTTGCTCATCTTACTTTCTTATACAACCCAGGACTACCAACCCAGGGATGGCACCACCCACAATGGGCCCTATCATCCTTGATCACTAATTGAGAAAATGCCTTACAGCTGGATCTCAGGGAGACATTTCCTCAAGGGAGGCTCCTTTCTCTGTGATAACTCCAGCTTATGTCAAGTTGACACACAAAACCAGCTAGTACAATATAAAAATAACAATGTAAAATACCTTCTCAATAAGTCTAATAGGGTGAAAATGTAGAAATACTAATCAATTAAGTAAATGTGGAATATTAAGTTAAATATTTGGCAATGGTGCTATATAGTATATATTGAAGATATGATACTAATGCCCCAAAATGAATTTTCTGTGCAACTCTCATTCCACTTCAGGATAAACATGATAATCACTGGCAAAAAAGAAAGAAAAGAAAGGAAGAGAGAGCGGGGAGAGAAGGGAGGGAGGGAATGAGAGAGAGAGAAGGGAGGGAGAGAGAAAAAGAGGAAAGAAAGAAAGAAAGAAAGAAAGAAAGAAAGAAAGAAAGAAAGAAAGAAAGGAGGGAGGGAGGGAGGGAGGGAGGGAGGGAGGGAGGGAGGGAGGGAGGGAGGGAGGGAGGGAGGGAGGAAGGAAGGAAGGAAGGAAGGAAGGAAGGAAGGAAGGAAGGAAGGAAGGAAGGAAGAAGTTGAGGAAATTAGAGAATTAGAGCAACTAAAGGAGAATAGTGAGGAAGCTCTCAGGTATTAGTTATTAGCAGTTGATACTAGGGCTTCTGTGGAGATTTTGTTGGAATGCAGAGGTTCATATGGATTGAACACACCTTAATGGTCTTTGTAAGAGTGGTCCAAGTGAGCAATAAGTGAGCAGAAAGCTTGGAGGTGGGGCCAAGGCTAGTATGATGAGAAAGAGCCCATGGTAATATATGCGTGAGAAGGAGGGGCAAATCAGAGGTGAGGATCTTGCAAGTTGTGTATATGATGTTTCCTTTCATTGTATGGGCATGATAAGGAGAAATGTGTATAGATCAAAGTTTTCAGGGAGAAAATTTGGTTACTAACATGAATAAAATCAGAAGCAGAAAAAATGCCTTGGAAGCTTTGGAGACAAAAATGTAAAAATGACCTCAAATGATGTCTTCAATATCTACTAAAAATTTGTTAACCCAGAAAATGTAAATATAAAATACAGAATCTGGGTGCCATGGAACATGGCACACCAGGCAATGGAGTGGCCATGGAAAAAAACCAAGTACTCTGAAGTCAGTCATGTTTAGAAGCAGAAGGGAGAATAGAAGTTTGGACTGGCAGACATCACACTACAGTAGGTTTCACACAATTGATTGCTGGTATTGAAGGAGGAGGAAGTCTAAGAAACATAGACTTTATATTTGCCAGAATGAAGAGAGTTTGTAAAGCCAGACACTGAATGCAGTCCCTAAGGCATGCCAATAAAGAACTAAAAGGAGAGCTCCTACGACTGATTTCTGGGACACAACAACATTCAAAAGCAGAAAAGGAAAAAGAGACATGCTAAGAATCAAAAGGGAAGGTGATGATGTAAGAGGAGAGTAACAACATGGAATGGGCCTTGAAAGCCAGTGAAGAAAATATTTCAAGGGAATACCGCTGTTATGAGTGTTGATACATCAGTAAGATCATTGGATATAATAACACTGCCCATCAATGGTGACCTGCAAAAACAGTTTCAGTGAAGTTGTGATTGTTGTGCCGATTCAGGAGAAAATAAAGAGAAAGAGGAGTTTGAGAGAATAGTTTTAAAGTAAATTTGATAGAAAGAGTGTTAGAGAAGTGTGAGAATGTGGGAAATAGCAGGAGCAGTGAGCCCAACACAAACAGTGTGCTATTACCACAGAGGAAAAATGATGACATGGTCTACACTGCCAGTGGTATCTAGGGGCTAGAAAGAGAGACTCCACATGTTTGAGGAGTAGTGTACTTATTTAAAAGAGTAGCCTGGGCCACTATCTTACCAATGAGAGAAATCTTAAACACATTTATAATGCCAAACTGAGCATACAAATAGCTTGAGGCCACCTCATCATTTTTTTTTATCGTGTCTATTCAAATATTCATCATTGTGAAGCACGATTTTGGACAAAAAAAAGTCAAAATTTTATTTGTCATC
This sequence comes from Mus musculus, assembly GCF_000001635.26. Classification (NCBI taxonomy): domain Eukaryota; kingdom Metazoa; phylum Chordata; class Mammalia; order Rodentia; family Muridae; genus Mus; species Mus musculus. The sequence goes on along the minus strand of NC_000075.6, from coordinate 80,978,677 downwards.
ATTAGTAACTTGCCTGAAAAACATATCCAAGTCCTCCCCACATGTCTGATACATCCACATAGGTCCATTTGCTAGGAGCCATTTCTGGGATCTTCTCTAAACTTTAGTTTGTGGATAGAGGGATTGTGAACTAGAGAATTTTGGCAAAAGATACCTTGCAAATTCGAGTTACAACTGTGGGTAAACAAGAGAGCAGCCTGATGTTCTGTGAACTGCTGGTTGTGGATTTAGCCTCAAAAGCCCTCATGTTTCTGTAGCTTTAACTAAACCCAGTTTTCTGTGTTGTTAGTGATCCTTGTGGGATGACAATAAATAGTGTTGCTATTCTTGGTACAGAACTTAGACTTAAATAGTCACTCACAGTCTGAGTGTTTGGTGACAGGGTGAAGGCAGAGGCTCCCTCTGGAAGCAGCAGTGTGGCCAACGTCTCTGAATCTATAGCAATATTTATCTAGTCAAGGACTTATAATTTCACTTTAAACCTGTTTGTGATATAGATGGTTTTGATTTGTTTTTCATTATCTGTGCCTAAATCTCCCAAGTCTAACGGAAAGGTTTTAGTCAAGGGCTCAGTCATAAACCGGAATTCCTATGGAGACTGTGTGCAGCCTATGTGTAGAAGGCGATTCTTGGTTATATCATCCAGGTCTGGAGAGTCCAGAACACAGATGCAAATTATCTGTAGGAAATGTGGTCTTTGGTACATATCTTATGTTGTCCTTTCCGTTTCTGCAGTTTTCTCTATTTCTCTGTTTTACTGAACTCTTCTACATTGTAGATCTACACTTGTATGTAGTGTGTTCTATTTGTGCATTTATTTTTATCCTCAGTCATTCTTTCCTCCCCACCCAAAATAAATCAATAAGTAGAAAATCATACACCACACATTCATACGCTTTTCTTTACTTTACTTTACTTTACTTTACTTTACTTTACTTTACTTTACTTTACTTTACTTTACTTTACTTTACTTTATGGAGACTCTTACCTTAGGTTCCTATTGAAGAAGCACGGAGTTGGCGTGTCCTACTATAATTCATGAAGAAGCAGCATCCTTCGGAAAGAACATTCAAGCAAACTTACAAGATATTTAACATAAGGAGGATTAAGTCTAGGACCTGTATGAATATTATTCAGTAAAAGAAAGTATTTGAAAGTCAAAAGAACAATCTATGTATTGACATGCACAGTACCTAGCACAGTCCAATGCCCTTATTAATTTAGTAGTTATTAAATATTGGGAAATAAATGAAGGTGTGTAATAATTCTTAAGGACTACAGATCAAAACATTTTGAAAATCATTATTAACTCTAATAAATTACATCTCTATTATGTTAGACTTTTCTCAAAACCAATTTGTAAAGGGAAAAGAAAGCTAGAAATCCACAATATGATTTTTCGCTAGTAGAACATTTCATTGAACAGATTGGCTACACGAAGAAGTAATGGTTGCCAGCTCTCTTCTGTTGTATCCAAACAATATAAAAACTATTTTTTTAGTACAGAAAAATTCTAATTGAGTTCCACAGACAATATTGACTTCCTAATTCTAATTGAAGTAATCATTTCACTTTTTGCCAAATGTTTGAAATTTGCTCTAGAAATATAAAATCCTCATCAATTGAGGGTTTGAATGTTAGCCAACCATGTTTTCATCTATAACATCATTTTCATTATTTTAATGGCTAGTAAGCTCTCCAAATTTAAATATCTCCAAGGTAAAAATTCATGGCCATAAGAATATAAACCTTAAATGGGATGGTTAACCATATCATTTTACCTGTATACGTATCAGTTTACCTGTTACTTTTCTGTTAAATTCAAAGTGCTTTACTCTCTAATGAAGAGATCATACAACAAGAAGGAACCTTGATTCATTTGGTTGCATGAGCACTGTATTGTTAATTTGTTAAATATTAATCTGCTTAAATGTGCCTCCCCAGATACATTGTGAGTTTCTAGGGACTAGAACCTATTCAAATCATAATTCCACTAACTAGAGCAATGACAATACCCAGGGCACATTTAATAAATATTTATATGTTAGATTTTTAGTTTCTTAACAGAAAAATCTACCATTTTGTAACTTTATTTCAAAGCATTGGAATATTAAAATCCCTTTGTAAGGGAACCCTGGAGAAACCTCTAGAGGTAACTTAATTTCTAATAACTGTTTCTAGTAGCCAGAGTAGGAAGGATGCATCTGTTGTCTAACTTGAGGACCCTCACACCCCCCAAACACAATGTAAACTGCTATGTGTTGAGTTTGTTAGACCTGAGCCTGAAACCAGAGATTTAGAATTGAAAGAGGCTTCAAGATTTTTCTACTCCATCCTGGTTCTAAAGATACTTCTCGTTGTCCCTGCATTTCCGATTAGACAGAAACAATTCTGGATTAATACTTTTGAGATGTCTGGGTGGCCCCATCCTTCAACCGGGGCCATGCCTAACCTCTGGAAATGGTCTCTACAAGTTATCTCTCCCCTTTTTTGGGTATTTCAGTTAATGCAGTTCCCAATGGGTCCTCAGAGACTCTTGCCATCATAGCATCTGGGACTTTCTAGTGGCTATCTCCAGTTCCCCATCCCCCACTGCTACACGCCTCCATTCAATTTCCTGACTTCTCCCAATCTCCTTCCACTCCTGATCATGCTCCTCTTTTTCCCTCCTCCACCTTTCTCCTTCCCAGGTCCCTCCCTCCCTCTACTTCCTGTATTATTTTGCCCCCCCCTTCTAAGTGGGCCTGAAGCATCTACACTTTGGTCTTCCTTCTTTTTGTGCTTCATATGGTTTGTGAGTTGTATCATGGGTATTCTGAGCTATTGTTTTGGCTAATAACCACTTATCAGTGAGTACATACCATGTGTTTTCTTTTGTGACTGGGTTACCTTACTCAGGATGATATTTTCTAGTTCTATTCATTTCATAAAGTCATAGTTTTTAATATCTGAGTAGTGGAGCAGAGACTGAAGGAAAAGCCATCCAGAGATTGCCCACCTAAGGATCCATCCCATGTACCTACACCAAACTGGAATTTCTAGGGAGACTTATGTGAAGCTTATGTGTAGAAGGCGATTCTTGGTTATATCATCCAGGTCTGGAGAGCCCAGAGCACAGTTGCAAATGATCTGTAGGAAATGTGGTCTCTGGTACATATCTTATGTTGTCCTTTCCGTTTCCGCTGTCTTCTATATTTCTATAGTTCTCTGTTTTCCTGAACTCTTCTACATTGTTGATCTACCCTTGTATGTAGTGTGTTCTATTTGTGCATTTATTTTTCTCCTCAGTCATTCTTTTACCCCCACAAAAAACAAATCAATAAGTAGAAAATCATACACCACACATTCATACGCTTTCCTTTACTTTATGGAGACTCTTACTTTAGGTTCCTATTGAAGAAGCACGGGGATGGCGTGTCCTACTATAATTCATCACTATTGCTGATGCCAAGAAGTGCATGGGATAGGAGGTTTGAGGAGGTAAAACTGGGAAGGGGATAACATTTGAAATGTAATTAAATAAAATAACTAATAAAAAATGAATAGACTAAAAGGAAACTTAAATTGGTATGTATCAGAGAACTGCCTTTTCTGGCCTAAGTGAGAGGATGTGCTTAATCCTGTAGAGACTTGGTGCCCCAGGGTAGGGGGATACTAGGGGAGGTGGAAGGGTTGGGGGAGGGTGGTGGGTGGGTGGGCAGGTGGGGGTTGTGGGAAAGAGAACACCTTCTGAGAGGCAAAGGGAAGGGGGATGGGGTGAAGAACTCTGGGCGAGAGGACCAGGAAGGGTGGCAACATTTGGAATGTAAATAAATAAAATAATTTAATTTAAAATAAAGAATAATATAATTTTCCTACAAAGGAAAATTTGTATTGTTTAAATAGGTCTACTATTAGGATTAATGACTGTAAATATGTTTAAAATAAAAATATACTTAAAATAACCTATATTTCAAAAGAATCCCTAATTAAAGCATTAGTAATGTCATTTACTGGGCATGTTTGAGAGACCAGGGAGGGAAAGACATCCCTTATGCCAGCAATACTTTCAATCTCAGATCTAAGTGTATGTGCCCCAAAAGACCAGATAATGAGCAGCTAGTTCCATTTATGGAAACTAAAATGATCCAAAATAATTTCACACATTTGGGCTTTGGGAATATTATTGACTTCCCCAGTGTTTAGATTATTAGTCTATATACAGTATGGACCTTATGATATACTGTGAAGAATAAATTGTATGGAGAGCTTTTCCACAGAAATATGTTTATTTATTTCTGTAACTCATGTACATGATAAGGAAGATGATCTAAAATATTTTCTTTACCTTAAAATACTATTCAAGAAAATATTTTGTTATCAAAAAGGAATCCATCTGTTGTTGACATTTTACACAACATATCCTTTAGAAGACCCTGATAGTGACTGTAGTAGCTATCTGATAATCCAGGAGTTGACATGCTAGCTATTATCTGGGCATCAAGGAGTGTAAGAGAAATTTTGAATCTTTATGTTTTGGCTTGAGCCAAAGTACTTTCTGTGTCACAGTGGTTGCATTGTTAACTAAAGGCATGTCAGCATCAGCTTTCATGTAAATATTGACTTGAAACAAAGCTAGCATCAAAGACTAGGCAGGGATTTTGCTGTGCTACAATGAGCTTTTTATAAAATCAAAACTCAGACCAAGCTATATCTGCCATTATTAATAATTGTAAGTGAGCACGGAAACATTTGCAGAGCACTTTGAGACAAGCCAATCTCTAAACCAACAATATTTTAGAAGCAGAATTGGTATTAACCTAATAGTTGACACAACCATACCAAATATTGTGGCACCTAACAGTTTTGGGATCACAGCCTTAATGGTGTACTGAAAAGTGAAGAATAAAACACTTTCTGAATTCACTGTGCTGCACAACCAGGGTGTGAGCCTCACATAGAATACCAAGGTTATGTATATCAATGCAAGTAAGTTTCCCCATACTTTGCAAATATATTCACTGCACACATTAGCAAGTCTATGAATGTAGCACAGATAAACCTCTTCTCAGATCTGTTTGCAATGTCTCTAGAGTTGATCAGAGATATTGATAGCTAAAATTCTTTTGTAGCATAAAGTAACGTTTATTGGGAAAACTAACTTCCCCATGAGTGACACTGCTAATACCTGGTAATATACTGTGGTTTATGTTTTAGGACATGGTTCAGTTTTCCGATATTCAGTTGTAATTATCCAATACTGACGTCCCAGCTTAAAAGTGAGTTTCCCAGCTGCTGCTAATCAGTAACTTCCTATTTGGTTTCCTTTTAGTGCCCTTAGTCCCCTAAAGTTTATCCTCAGTACCACAGGTAAAAGATTCTGACTTCTGTTAGTAAAAATATAGAGTTTCTTGGAGCCAGGAACAGATAAGATTATTCCCATATCTGAAACCTTCTGGAACTTAATCACATTGTACAAGATGAGGGAACATCATTACTAAGTCTCAGAACCTTCTAACCCACTGGATTTTAGTGTCTAAAATTATCTTGCCACAGCATTCATGTTTCTGGGACTTCCTTAAGCTACCCTAGACAGGTTGAACATTCTTCCACCCCAGTTATTTGAAGCCTAAATCTTCCAAGGCCTGCCATTCCTGTTTCCAGAAGGCTTTCCTTCTTCCTTTAAGAATCTATGCTCATCATTGGAAAGGGAGGCCCATTGGTTTTTCAAACTTTATATGCCTCAGTACAGGGGAACACCAGGGCCAAGAAGTGGGAGTGGGTGGGTAGGGGGAGTGGGGGGGGAGGATATGGGGGACTTTTGGGATAGCATTGGAAATGTAAATGAAGAAAATACCTAATAAAAAATTTAAAAAAAAAGAATCTGTGCTCGAAAGAAGGAAGACCAAAGTGTGGATACTTCGTCCATCCTTAGAATGGGGAACAAAATACCCATGGAAGGAGTTACAGAGACAAAGTTTGGAGCTGAGACGAAAGAATGGACCATCCAGTGACTGCCCCACCCGGAGATCCATCCCATAATCAGCCATCAAACTCAGACACTATTGCATATGCCAGCAAGATTTCGCTGAAAGGACCCTGATATAGCTGTCCCTTTTAAGGCTATGCCAGTGCCTGGGAAATACAGAAGTGGATGTTCACCTATTGAATGGAACACAGGGCACCCAATGGAGGAGCTAGAGAAAGTACCCAAGGAGCTGAAGGGGTCTGCAACCCTATAGGTGGAGCAACAATAAGAACTAACCAGTACCCCCCCCCACCCCCCAGAGCTTGTGTCTCTAGCTGCATATGTAGCAGAAGATAGCCTAGTCGGCCATCATTGGGAAGAGAATCCCCTTGGTCTTGCAAACTTTATATGCCTCAGTACAGGGGAACACCAGGGCCAAGAACTGTTAGTGGGTGGGAAGGGGAGCAGAGCAGGGGGGAGGGTATAGGGGACTTTCAGGATAGCATTTGAAATGTAAATGAAGAAAATATCTAATAAAAATTGGAAAAAATAAAAATCATAGAATCCATGGTACTGGCATTCTATTCTCTTCTGTAGCAAGTTGCCATTAATTGGTTGACTTAGCACAACAAAATTCCATGCTTTCCTTCTGGAGAAGTGTGTTTTTTACTGAGCCCAAATCAAGGTGTCAGCGAAGCCAAAATTCCTCTTTGAGATTACAGGGGGATCCATTACATTCCATCCCTTTTCTACTTTTTAGTTGGAACTGGACTAGCTGCTGTATCACAGTAGCCTTTGTGTCTGTGGTCACATTGTCCTTCTTCTCTCTATATGAAGCCCCCTGTCTTTTCTATGCCATTTAGCACCCATGTAGATTCTACAGGACATGCTCTTCAGGGATAGAGATAGAAAAAGCTACACTTTTGAATAATATTTCCATGACCCCGATGCCCCTTTTTTGTAGTAGTAGTAGAGTAGTTTGTCAACCATCTCTCAGAGAAACCTCCCCTCCTCTACAGAGTCCCTCTTCTCCCCCTTCTTTTTTGTTCCTCTCCAGGACACCCCATGCCAGGTGGCCTTCTATTTTATTTCTTAATTCAAACCCTGAACACCATGAAGCTAGAGTTGTCATCTATTTCTTTCCTTTTGTTTCTCCTTTGCATTGTCAGGACCATGCAGGCCTTTACTAATTATTTTTGAATAAATGCATAAATGAAGTGACTGTTTTTCAGTTCAATGGATAATGTGCATAGTAGGTCAGATGTTGCCCCCCCAAAATGTTTGCCTGATATTAATTCTCACAATCCATGGCTATGACTTTATACAGAGAGGATGACTCGTCCCTTCTACTGTAAAAGACATCATATTAAGGATTAAAACAAATGCATCTTAACATGGAGGATACCTGTAGGCCTTACCTTTAACATGTGAAAAGAAAGCAGAGTGAGACAAACAAGTAAAAGATGAGAAAAGGAAGTGGTGTGACCATGGAGCCTGAAGGTCAATGAGTGCCACTGGCAAAGGCAGCAGCCACCAGAAGCTGGAAGGTGACAAGGAACTTACCCAGCCCTAGAGCTGAAAGAAATGGTTTGGCTCTGCCAAGGACACCCTGGGCAAATATTTCTTCCCGCTGAATTATCAGGTAATGTATTTCTATTATTTTAAGGAACCTCATTGGCAGACTTTTGTAATGATAGTCCTAAGAAATTAATAAAATAAGAGTATTGATATATCTAATAATACATTTGATGACAAAGAAAGACAATATAGCTGATGAAATTAATTTTGTTATTATTTATTGTATTTTAATTATATCATTATAAATAGAATAATTAAAATAATTATTTATTTTTAATTATTTATTAAACTTAATTATTTTTATCTTATAGAAACTATTATTAGCTTCAAATTTTGCCTAGAATTGTTGTTTGGGTTCTTGTTAGTCAGGAGTCAAGAGGAGGGGACCTTAAGGAGTCCTGAGAAAGGGAGGGTAGTGGGATACATATGAGAGAAAAGCTGAAGGTGCTATTGTCTAGTGCAGTAAAGAAATGAACCAGATGTGGACAGGGACATAGGCGAAGACACTTGGAGAGGGAACCAATGAGAACAAAGTATAGAAAAGACATATATGTATGAAGAGGCCACAATAACAGCCATAACTTTTTATGCTAACTTTAAATTTCTATTTAGATTTTCTTTTCTAAAATAGCGAGAGAGTAAAGCCTGCTTGAAGATGAGCTTGAAACTTAGAGAAAATAAATAACAATGTCCTTAGAAATGTGCTCAACATGTACTAAATTCTGGGCAATTTGGGACATTCTTTATTATTAAATTAGAAACAAAAAGCTTACTAGCAATATTGGTTCACAGTGTTTTAACAGTCAGACTGACAATGCTTAAACAGGATGAGAATATGCTGTTTTCAAGGAAGAAGTCAGTGCACTGTTGCCTGTTGGTGAGCAAAATTATGTCAGCTAGTGGAAGGCAACCTATGCCATTTTTCAAAGGTACGATTTCAACTAGATTTGTTTTTTGTTTTTTATTTGTTTGTTTGGTTGGTTGGTTTGGTTGGTTGGTTGGTTGGTTGGTTTTGGGAGGGTTTTTTTTTTGTTTTTGTTTTTTTTGTTGTTGTTGTTGTTGTTGTTTGGTTTTTCGAGACAGGGTTTCCCTGTATAGCCCTGGCTGTCCTGAGGTACAACTTTCTTGAATATTGAAATGTGGTGACATAGCAAAGCATCTAGGATTTGAAGGAGCAAGAAACTAGATAGCAGAATGTTCCCGGAATCAGGACACCCCTCAGAACTCTTCTCAAGGACCGCCAATTTACAACTGGTGTAAGACTAAAACATAGCAGCAAAAGATTGAGTGAAAGGTTTGGTAGTCTGATGGGACTAAAGAGACAACGTTTGGCTGTGGTGAATACGATAATAACTCCTAGTGTCATAATCCAGGAGCAACAGAAAGACAAAAAGGCTAGCCCACAAAACTGCCACACTATCCGCAAAGAGACTGCTCAAATTCCTAGCTCTGTTTTTGGTAAAAAATTTTTCATCTAAGACATATTTTAAGGATGAAAAAAGGAAGAAACACAGAAGAAAGAAGAAAGTATCTTGCAATCTAACAGACAATGCAAACCACAATTTAAAAAATTGGTACATTGCTTGTCTAGACACTACTAGTACAAAAAAAGATCCAGAAATGATCAGTCAGTTAGACATTTCTGACTGGTAACCAAGGGAATGGTTTGATGTCCAACCATGGACAGAAGAAGATGATGTGGTATAAGAAGTAATGGTATTGATCTGAGGAAGGCTGACCATTCTTTGTTAGCTATAACCACTTATAATGGTGTAGCTGGTGTAGAAAACTGTTTGCTGATTCCTCATAAGAATTAACCAATAAATCCTATACAGCTCAACATAGGCATACAGGCAGAAATACACAAATGTTTGCTGAAGTGTTAATCAGGATAGCCAAAATTTGGCAACAGCTCAACTGTCCATCAATGATTAAACAAATAAATAAAATGGGACATACATCCCATGAAAACTTATTCAGCCACAAAAAGAAATGAAATTATATTTATATGATAAAGAAAATCTAGAATGCATCATTCTAGTTGAAAGAAACATAAGAAGCAGAAATGTTGCTTTTTTCACTTGTATGAAATATGTAAGGGCAGGCAATTTCACAGAATAATACAGACTATCAATTATCTGCTGTTAAGGGAAAAGACAATTGAAAGTTTCACTCAAAGTTTCACATAGAGTTATGAATAAATTTTTAAAATAGAGAATGGCATAGATGTACATCATTTTATATGTAAATTAGCATCTTTAAATTGTGTAATATATAGTGTGGAATTGAAGTAAGTACCATGATTTTTTTCATCCATCCTACACTATCATAAGTTAAGTACACTGGACTTTTAACAAAATACATTAATTAATTGTTTTAGACCTTACCCCTTCCCAATACACTTCCTGCCTTTGTTCATCATGAATAAACAAAAATAATTCTAAGGAAATTTCTAACTTCATAGAAATGGTTCATAATAGAGCATGCATGAGTGAAATAGATATATTATTGGATAGTTTGTAAATCATTAACAATCCAGAGATCTGCTCCATGATGGTAAGACATCCTAACATTGAATAAGCACTGAATAAAAACATGTGCATTGCAGTATAACTGCTGAGTGATTACACACCTAGTTAAACCCACCTTTTCATAGACCCCAGAGAGGTCCTCAAGAGATCCCAGTCAGATGAGTTCACAGTACCATTTGTTACAAGTGATTCATCCCTATCCTGCCAGGTAACATGTGTTGATGACCATCTGTTAGCTAATTAGATTTATTTAGAAAGAAAATACATTCCTCATCTATGCATGACAGGATCTGGCTTTGCAAGTAAGACCAAGATGCCCAGGAACCACAGAACTGAGAGGAAGAAACTAACTCTCCTGCTGTTAGCATCAAACTGATGTCTCCCTAGGCTTTTGAGAAAGATCTTAATGGGTCATAAAACTGACAAAAGGCCTAGTGGTCAAAAGGATTTATATACATTACAAAGAAATGGGAAAGTACTTATAATTGCACATTTTCTAAGGTAAAAATCTCTAGGCAAAAGATGAGGGGAAGGGCTTTTAGACCCCTTTTATGCTACTTATGGATTGTCTTTGTAGTATGCCATATTTATCTCTGATCTCATGATGAAGTTTTAGTATATTTTTCTCAATGATTGATAATATGAGCATATGAGTGTAACATTTTAAACTCTTTATTTTTATTACTTGTTGCTTATTATTTAATTTTTACATTCTCTTTCAACTAATGTTCTAGATTTCTTTGATTTTGTAAAATAGTAAAAGTAAAAATAACTGACAAATCACTGAAGGTTTTGCATGCCTTAATATATTTTTTTCCTGCTGGTAGAAGCATTAATGTAGAAGATTTTATTGCAGCTTTGGGTATGAATCGTATTTAGGAGAGGGAGAATGGCTTGATTTTGTTTTTTTTTGTTTGTTTGTTTGTTTGTTTGTTTTTTTAATTGATTCTTTTCAGGAATGCTTGTCCCCTAGGTAGCTAAAATTCCAAACAGGAAAATGATGGGCGCCTGGATTGTTTCACATTCCTTGGCATTTGTTTTGAAAAACAAATGCACATACTGTGCTACTAAGAAGGGCATAGATGAGAATATTTGAAATAGCCTGGATATTTCTACAAAAGCTACACAAAATAGGATGAAGAACACACATAGAGAACAAACTAAACTGAGGAGATGCTATGCAAAATAGCAGTAGGCTTGAAGGCTCCATTCCTCATAACTAGCAGCTTGAAAATCACAAACTGAAACACTAGAACTTTTGACTACTGGTCAAAAAATGGGAGTCGTTTCTTCTCTCTGGTCCTGGATGGAGATATGACATTCTGAACTGCACTGAATATCTTATTGTTTTTATTTAGCCAAAGATTTTGGGGTGGTAAAGATCCTGAGATATCATTATCCTTGTCCTTAAGGGCCTGTTAGGTAGAAAAGAGAGGATGCCTTTTAGAAGACACCCTCTCTTCCATAAACCTACTAAAAAATATAGGGTGACACAATGTTCTCTCTGACAATTGTCCACTCTTACCTAGTGAAATTGTCTCCTTTGCAGTAGTCTCCCTGCCCATTGCTGATTCTTACTCCTGGAAGTATTTCATACCATTCATTCTGTGTTAAACTTACCCTGTCTTCTACCCTATACTATGAATGTCTTGTCCAATCCCTTCAGTGGAGATCACAAAGACTAAGGAACTGAGGGGAGTATGGGATGGATTATATTACACTAATATAGAAGGCATAGAAGAAAGTCTGCCATTTTAGAGCCATATGTCACAGATTCTAGTGGGGTTGAACCATTACCAAGAGAGTGCATTTAAAATGTATGAAATACCTTTATACAAGAGCCAGAATATCTGAGGCATTGTCTCAGGAGTGCTTACATTAACCCCTACACATTTTACTTCAAAGTTCACCTACATTTGGAATGGCTGCTTTAAAATTGAGATTGGTGCCCAGAGGAGACCAGCACAAGCAGAGGCTAGATCACGGAATACATTAGCAATTTTATCCTAAGAGCTTCTGACTTTGAATTGTTATTAATTTCCACCCAATCTGAACAGTAAGAAGTTTAGATGATGAAGAGAAAAACAGACATGAGAGGGGGCCAAAGAGAATTAAGAATAAGCACTAACTTAGGCCTGCCTTCTTTCCTACCAGGCAGAGAGGAACTCTCTCTTCTATATGAACTATTTCCTGCCACTGAGAGGTCTTCGCATAATTTCTTAGCAAAAACTTCTCCATGGAAATCGTCACACTTCCAGATGTAAATATGACTAATCTACCTTTGAGTTGCAAAGAAAACTCTACTAGTAAAGAAAAAATAAAGTATGTTTTGGAAATTAAGAATTATGACTTTATTTTCTCAGTCTTTAGAATCGATTATGGAAACAGGAAATATGTTGTAAAAGTGGGATGCTTAGGAGAGGGGAAATTCTATCCTTGTGAATGCCAGTAATGAATTCATTGCAAGTGAGGTTTACTATTTATTGAACAATTTACAAAACACATTTAGAAAGGCAGTGTCATTGTAATACCTACCTTTAAAGTACTTATGAAGAATTGTTAAAATATTTTAAAAATAAGTTATGAACTAAACATTAGAAACTACTACCTCATCAGCTGACTCACTGTATATTTCTCGCTTTCTAGGTTGCAGTGATGTTGGCATTGGGGGCTGGACAATTTGTGGTTGTGGAGGTTGTTTTGTGTTATTCGACATCCTATCTTCAGCACAGGAAATGGCAATCATGACAATAGCACCTCCCACTAGTTGTGTAAGTGAAATCTTGTGTAAGTGAAATCTTTTCTTAAATTTCAATACACTAAGTCCATATATATATATATAAGCAAAGTCTAAACCAGACACAATCTATACAGTTTACATTCACCAAATGAGCAAATGTTCACATACAGTAAAATAACTCAGTCTGGAACACAGGGCTCCCAATGGAGGAGCTAGAGAAAGCACCCAAGGAGCTGAAGGGGTCTGCAACCCTATAGGAGGAACAACAATATGAACTAACCAGTAACCCCAGAGCTCGTGTCTCTAGCTGCATATGCAGCAGAAGATGGCCTCGTTGGTCATCATTGGAAAGAGAGGCCTCTTGGTATTGCAAACTTTATATGCCCAGTACAGGGGAACGCCAGGGCCAAGAAGTGGGAGTGGGTGGGTAGGGGAGCATGCAGGGGGAGGGTATAGGGAACTTTCGGAATAGCATTTGAAATGTAAATAAAGAAAATATCTAATAAAAAAAAGAATGAAAAAAAAAAACAAAAGAAAAAGAAAAAGAAAATCTGGAATAAGGATTAATGAGATTAAGGCTTAAAGATAAACTTTCATGGATAGTGTAATGCCAGACAAGGTCTACATACCTTTCCAAGCAGGAAAAATGTGTCGTAGTGTTCTCCAGACTCGACATAAGTAAAAAACAAAAACCAAAAACAAAACAAAACAACAACTCTACCATAGATGGCTTCTAATCAATAGCAAAGCCCTTATAGAATACAGAATGAATTCATTCAGGCTGTGTGTGTGTGTGTGTGTGTGTGTGTGTGTGTGTGTGTGTGTGTGTGTGTGTGTGTGTTTGTGTGTGTAGAGAGAGAGAGACAGAAAGACAGAGAGACAGAGAGAGATGGGGTGGTAATAACAAAAAGAGCGTCTTTGACATGAAATTTTAATACTTTTCACAGACCCTCACTAAGCTTCTAAAGTCTGGCTCCTTTGGGTATCAGTGCTGCTAACTCCGAGCCTCTGCATTCACTTGTGACCCTGGCTGATCCTTGAAGAATCGGGGATTCATTTTCTCGGTAATGATCATTCTGGAAGTAAACATATGTTAGGCTTCAAAGAGTCAGAGAGTAGACTCATCTCTGGCCACTGTGTGTTTGGTTTCTATAGATCTCATTTCAATATTTTGCCTCTGAACAGTCTTCAATCTCATGCACTTACTTAAACTGACAGTAAATGCTGGCATCTTCACCAGCATTCATAACTCCATTTTTGAAGCATTTAAGTGACATACTGCTTTGGTAAATTCTACAGGCTCTAAATTTATGGAAACAACTCTCTAACAATGCAGGCTCTTCAAATAAATTATTCTGTATCCATATATAGGCTTTTAATATCCATAGCTGAAAAGGGTAATAAATGGCAAGAAAATCATATACAGTACAATAAAGATTTCATAAACATATGAGTCTAACACATTATATTCTAGTGACAAATTATTTCAGTTTATATATTTCCTTTAGGTAATTCTGTTTCAACTCCTGAATGTGAGAGATAAAGGAGCAACCTGCCCACTCATAGCAGGACAGACTCAGCCTTTGCCCTCTGGACTACTCTTTTAGACTCAGGATGAGTCTCTGCATCTGCATTCCTGATATATCAATACCAAGAAGACTGGTCATGCATAACTTCCAGCAGACTCCATGTGGTGCTTCTATACTTCCTAAAACTTTTTCATGTTCATCCAAGAAGTTAAGGTCAATGGCCAATAAAAGTCCCTTCTCTTTTTTGTGTCTTTGGGAGTCAGTGTTTTTACTTTTCTGCTGACAGAATTCTGGATGTCTCCTGTAGACACTATTCCCTGCAATTCACTCAAGTGGAAATTGAGTTGTTTCTTTTATCTCTTTGTACCTCTCAGCTTGGCAATGGCCTGAGTGTCCTTTTTGTCCCTCACCGTCATTCACAAACCACTTGCCATCATCCTAAGCATGTATTGTTATCTTAAATGGCATGCCTTCCAAGTACATAGCCCCCTCCCCTACAGGGTGGTAGTTCCTTTCAAGTCCCAGCAGCATATCATGCATCAATTCTTTGATTTTATTTTGTGTTTCATTTTAATCATCCTGTGCATTTGTCCTTTGCCATCTATCATTTCCTAGACTTTTTTCACAAAATTACATATATCTTAATCTCACATATATAATTGAATTAGTGAATAGACCAATATGAGTTTTATATTGGAGGAAAACAAACGAATGTTTTTTTTTTTTCTTTCAGTACTGGGAATAGAACCCAAAACATTGTGCATTCTAAAGAAGTACTCTACTATTGAGATATACTGAGGCTAGAGAATACCTTTTTATAAACTGCAGACTGAAAAGAACTTTAAAGTTAGCATTATATGTAATTGCTAAAAAATAGAAATCTCAAGATTCCCAAAAATAGTGTAAGAGAAACACAGCAATAAGGAAGCAAAGCAGACTTTACATTCCTTTGACCCTAAATGGAAGTTATCCTAGACTAGAGCACATTCAAAGAAAGTGACAGTGCATGTGAGTGTCCATGTCTAAAGGATGAGGTTGCTCAGGGTTATCTAGGTCTGAGTTGAGAGTCTGAACTGGGGTTGGAGAATGGTTTGAACACAGAAACCAATGATGCTTAGAGGATGCTCTGAAGCGTCAAACAGAAACAGACCATCCTGATGATTTGAGTGCAAATATTTACTGATCCCTGTTAACCTATTGACTCATCCATTGATATGGTCATACTCAGTATAGTCATACTAATTGCTTATCAATCTTCTGTCACCTCTTTCTACCTCATAACAATGACTTCTATTGAAAGTACACTATATCCCTGAAATCTTGTTTAGCTTATTCCTCCTGTAACCTACATTTAACTAATTCTGATTTATTAATAATTGCATTGTATTTCCTGGTCTATCCTTCTTCTAAGGGGAAAAATACTAATAAGCAGAGACTGGAAATGAAGTTCAACTGGAAGAGTGCTTGGCTATCTCAAAGAAGCCTTAGACCCAGAGCCGTGCAAACCGTACATGGTAGCCTATAATATAGATGGAGAATTTAGAAGGTGGACACATTAGAATCTAAGGTTCAATGTCAGAGATGGAGAGATGTTTCAATAGCTAAGAGCACTGACTCCTTTTTCTGAGGACCCATGTTCAACTCCCTTTGCCACATAGCAGGTCACAACTGTCTGTAACTCCAGTTCCAGCAGTGCACAGGAGGACATATATGCCGGAAAACATGCATACACATAAAATAAAATTATATATTCAGAATAGGCCAATGTCATTCTCAGCTACACAGTACATTCAAGGGAAGGCCTGGTATATGTGAAACTCTGTGTCTTGGACACATTCAAAAGACAACCACACTTATTTAATATTTTCAAAATTCAGGCGCTATTACCTTCAGTCCATAGGCTTCAACTCAGTTAATTCTCACTACTCAGATAGAAACTTCTACTATTCCCTGTAAAAGTAATGTTTGATCCCAGAATGAGCTATAAAGTTCATAAGTTTACTCTCTTGGTGAAAATCTCTCAAAACTGCACAACAGAGTGACTGAAAATAGAAACCAATCACATCAGGTAACACTGCCTATCATATTTAATTTTTTCATCATCATACATTACATATATACTCAGAAAAAAACATTTTTATAATTTTATCTTCAGTCAGTAGATATTTTCCTCCAGTCAACAAATGGACTTTGAGTTTCAAAACTATTGAGCCATAATGTAAAGTTCAGGAACAAACACAAGCTAAGATTTAGAAGGAGACACAATGGCTCACGAGATTGAAAACAGCCCTGTGTAAAAAAGAGAAGCAGAAACAGTGTGTGGGTTGCTGCTCTCTGGAGGTATTAGTCATCCTAGATAACTAAAGACACACACAAAGTGGGAAACCCCTAGTATTGAGTAACTGTTCCATCTAACACTAAAGTCCTTCCCGTGATCTTAGTACTGTAGGACTTCATGAGAACCAGGGAGTCCCCTTCTGTCCAAGATACTTGCCACTTATGGAAACAGAAATAATCTTAAAAGGCTTTTGATTATCTCCAGTGAATTTTCACCATCCGGATACTCTTTCTCAGAAGCACAAGGAAGCAGTCATAGCAGAAGATGTGTCTAACCTTTCTCTCTATCTCATTCACAATCTTCAGTCCCAAACCACTCAATTAGACATTTGGTTATGGATTCTAACTATCTAAAAGAGTCTCATATTTTTTTCTGCTACACATTGTATAAATTCTTTTGCTAAATGAAATAAAACACTAAGAAGCTATTATATCCTCCATTCACTTTAAACCTACCTCCCAAATCATCAGAGTATCCAATGATAACTGGTGAAAATGTACGTATGCATTTTCTGGATTATGCTGCTGAATGCTCAGCTCCCATGGTATATTGACCAGGGAGTACAACATTGGGTGCTATTGACACGTTGTGCCCCAAAAAGTTGAATGATTTTGTACCATTTCCTCAATTTCTACCTTTCTCTGTCTATCCACATGAATGAGCTGCGCAAATTATGAAAATATTACTTATCAAGGTAAGTCATACTCAATGAGTAATTACAGATTACGTTGTTTGTGCCAAGAACTGTGTTAAACATAGTGTGTCCTCTCTGGTAAGTCATTGTCCACATACTGGGAAGACAAAACCTTATCGTTTCTTAGGCTTCTCTTCATTGAATCTTTAAAAACTAGAGTTGTGATATGACTTTTAGATACATTCCACCATATGCTAACTTTTTATAAGAGATCTGAAATACTATTTTCTCTAAGGTCCTAACTGGTTTGAAATATCATTGCCTATATGAAGGGTAGCATTCCCAGGAAAATATTCTAGAAACGGGTGTCAGTTATTGGCCTGATTTGGGAAGGAATGTTGGCAGCTTTGGGGGGGGCATGCTCCTTTTGTTAAGATCTACATATCTCTCTTCCGGTTTAGTCATTTTAAAATTGTGTTTACAACTTGGAAAATGAGTGTGAAATTAATATTCCTGAAGTCAAAATGGCATTGCTTGCAGACATGCAGCTCTCCGTTCACTTGATCTTATATAGTGGTCAAGTGTGGCTGTATTATCCTACTGCACCTCTGTAGAAGTCCAATAGCTTATGATCATTTCATAGCATATACAACACTGGAGACATTTGCTAGGCATCTACTGTTGCTGAGAACAAACTCTCCATGGCTCAGTTCAAATTAGCCTTTTTTTTCTGTTGACTTCTCTCTCTCTCTCTCTTTCTCTCTCTCTCTCTTTCTCTCTCTCTCTCTCTCTTTTTAACTGATTTACCAGACTTTGCTGCATGTTGTAAAAACTCCCACAACAGCATTCTTGTTGCAGAGGTTCTGCTTGGAGTTAAGAGTTTATAAATGTTTGGGAGGAAACCAGAAATGCAATAACTGCTTTATTAAGTACAAGAGATCACTCTACACTCAGTTTAATTAAAACTTTGGGAGCTGCTGAGATGAAGAAGCAGATAATCCAGACCATGCCAGTTTCTACAAATTCCTCTTCTAGTAGATTACACCGGGAAAATAGTATAGTGTCCCTTAAAATCAAAGAGAATGACCAGCTCTTATGAATTAACCCTTGCAGATCCACTGAAAAGGCTGAGACAGAAAGTGTCTCCACTGCCACCGTTGGGAACATAAATTAATCAGGTTATTTCACTCCAAATAATTTTTGAAATTAATATTGATGCTGACATATATCCTTTCTGTAACGTACTATTTTCTAATATTTGATTATACTGTGTACCATTGCAGAGAGTTATATGCTGGGATTTCCTCATGGGTGATGAACCCTTATTTGCAATAGAAATATGTGGAGACTTTATGTTAAATAGACTAGAAAATGTCTACTTTTTCACTTGTGGGTGAAAGAACAAATACAGATATGAGATCTGGTTGATTGTGGTAGAAATTAAACTGATTACATAGAGGGGATAAGAGAATATCTTTTGTGTACGTCATTGTCAGCTGTCTTAATTTCTCTCCATCTTACCTTTGAGAAGTCTTTAGTTTAACCTGTGCCTTGGTAACTTAGCTGGACTAACTGTCTAGGGAGCCCTTGCCAACACTGAGATTATAGATGCCACCCATCATTTGGGCTTCTACATGGGTGCTGAGGATGCATATTGAGACCCATAAAAGCAGGTTGCCCACTGAGCCATCTTCCCAGCTTTTAGTCCAAAATTTCAAACCAGGCATCCTGATCCCAGAGTCTAGATCAATTTATCTACTTAGCACTGCCATGGTATTGTATGTTACTTTCTATTCCTAATATATCAGCTCCATCTCTTGATTCTATTGCTTCCTTTCTTCCCTCTTATTAGAAAACAGAGATTGATACTACCATGTGTCCAGGGAAGTTTTGTAAAATGTATTACATTTGAATGTCACCAGCTTCCAAATGTCCAGTAATTAACATCAAATTTATTTTTTAAATAATCAAGATATTATATTATTTTATAAGAAAGAGAGGATCAATAAAAAAGAGAGAAACAAAGAAAAAACCTAACCAATAAGCTAACATACATGTAAAAACTAGTCAGAGGCTAAAGTGGTGACTCAGCTACCTAGGTAAAATGCTTGCTCCTCTAGCTTGAGGAGCAGAGTTCTGATTCCCAGAATGCACATAAAGCCAAATGGATGTGGTAGCCACCTGTAGTCACAGTCTACAGAGCACAGAGGCACAAGGTCCTAGAGCAAGCTTATTAGCCAGAATAGCTGATTAGCTGGAATGGTAAGCTCTGGATTCAGTGAAGAATTGTACTTCAATACAAAAAGTGAAGAGTGACTAAGGAAGACACCCACCATCAACCCCAGGTCTCCACATACATGCACACACATGTAAATATTCACCAGCATACACTCATGTGCCTACATATACAAGCATATATATGTATATATATATATGTATATATATATATAAACGTACCACATATAATTAAAGCGTTTTTCTTTCATCTTGATTTACATATTTGTGAAAGAAATGTCCAATAAAGGATTCAGCATAGTTGAAGAGGTATGTTGTAATATTATAAAGATCTGTATCTAGATTTGCACTCCTGACAAAAAAGAAATTTTATAAAAATATAAATAAGATCAAAGTTTCCCCATTGGTATGTTTTGGTAGAATTTCTACATACCAACTTTCAGAATATGGATTTACTGAGAAGAAATTTAGGGATATAGTTTTTGTCCTATTCTTTCCTGCTGAACAACATAGCTAATATCTTAAATCTGTAGCACTTTTTGGCAAAACATTTTAAAGAAAACAGAAATATCTGAAGTCAAACTCAACTCAAAGCTGAGAATCACAGCAGCAGCGGTCGCCATCTTGGTCCGGGACCCGCCGAACTTAGGAAATTAGTCTGAACAGGTGAGAGGGTGCGCCAGAGAACCTGACAGCTTCTGGAACAGGCAGAAGCACAGAGGCGCTGAGGCAGCACCCTTTGTGGGCCGGGGACAGCCAGCCACCGTCCGGACCGGAGGACAGGTGCCCGCCCGCCTGGGGAGGCGGCCTAAGCCACAGCAGCAGTGGTAGCCATCTTGGTCCGAGACCCGCCGAACTTAGGAAATTAGTCTGAACAGGTGAGAGGGTGCGCCAGAGAACCTGACAGCTTCTGGAACAGGCAGAAGCACAGAGGCGCTGAGGCAGCACCCTGTGTGGGCCGGGGACAGCCGGCCACCTTCCGGACCGGAGGACAGGTGCCCACCCAGCTGGGGAGGCGGCCTAAGCCACAGCAGCAGCGGTCGCCATCTTGGTCCGGGACCCGCCGAACTTAGGAAATTAGTCTGAACAGGTGAGAGGGTGCGCCAGAGAACCTGACAGCCTCTGGAACAGGCAGAAGCACAGAGGGGCTGAGGCAGCACCCTGTGTGGGCCGGGGACAGCCGGCCACCTTCCGGACCGGAGGACAGGTGCCCGCCCGCCTGGGGAGGCGACCTAAGCCACAGCAGCAGCGGTCGCCATCTTGGTCCGGGACCCGCCGAACTTAGGAAATTAGTCTGAACAGGTGAGAGGGTGCGCCAGAGAACCTGACAGCTTCTGGAACAGGCAGAAGCACAGAGGCGCTGAGGCAGCACCCTGTGTGGGCCGGGGACAGCCGGCCACCTTCCGGACCGGAGGACAGGTGCCCACCCAGCTGGGGAGGCGGCCTAAGCCACAGCAGCAGCGGTCGCCATCTTGGTCCAGGACCCGCCGAACTTAGGAAATTAGTCTGAACAGGTGAGAGGGTGCGCCAGAGAACCTGACAGCCTCTGGAACAGGCAGAAGCACAGAGGGGCTGAGGCAGCACCCTGTGTGGGCCGGGGACAGCCGGCCACCTTCCGGACCGGAGGACAGGTGCCCGCCCGGCTGGGGAGGCGACCTAAGCCACAGCAGCAGCGGTCGCCATCTTGGTCCGGGACCCGCCGAACTTAGGAAATTAGTCTGAACAGGTGAGAGGGTGCGCCAGAGAACCTGACAGCTTCTGGAACAGGCGGAAGCACAGAGGCACTGAGGCAGCACCCTTTGTGGGCCGGGGACAGCCAGCCACCGTCCGGACCGGAGGACAGGTGCCCGCCCGGCTGGGGAGGCGGCCTAAGCCACAGCAGCAGCGGTCGCCATCTTGGTCCGGGACCCGCCGAACTTAGGAAATTAGTCTGAACAGGTGAGAGGGTGCGCCAGAGAACCTGACAGCTTCTGGAACAGGCAGAAGCACAGAGGCGCTGAGGCAGCACCCTTTGTGGGCCGGGGACAGCCAGCCACCGTCCGGACCGGAGGACAGGTGCCCGCCCGGCTGGGGAGGCGGCCTAAGCCACAGCAGCAGCGGTCGCCATCTTGGTCCGGGACCCGCCGAACTTAGGAAATTAGTCTGAACAGGTGAGAGGGTGCGCCAGAGAACCTGACAGCTTCTGGAACAGGCAGAAGCACAGAGGCGCTGAGGCAGCACCCTGTGTGGGCCGGGGACAGCCGGCCACCTTCCGGACCGGAGGACAGGTGCCCGCCCGGCTGGGGAGGCGACCTAAGCCACAGCAGCAGCGGTCGCCATCTTGGTCCGGGACCCGCCGAACTTAGGAAATTAGTCTGAACAGGTGAGAGGGTGCGCCAGAGAACCTGACAGCTTCTGGAACAGGCGGAAGCACAGAGGCGCTGAGGCAGCACCCTTTGTGGGCCGGGGACAGCCAGCCACCGTCCGGACCGGAGGACAGGTGCCCGCCAGGCTGGGGAGGCGGCCTAAGCCACAGCAGCAGCGGTCGCCATCTTGGTCCGAGACCCGCCGAACTTAGGAAATTAGTCTGAACAGGTGAGAGGGTGCGCCAGAGAACCTGACAGCTTCTGGAACAGGCAGAAGCACAGAGGCGCTGAGGCAGCACCCTGTGTGGGCCGGGGACAGCCGGCCACCTTCCGGACCGGAGGACAGGTGCCCACCCAGCTGGGGAGGCGGCCTAAGCCACAGCAGCAGCGGTCGCCATCTTGGTCCGGGACCCGCCGAACTTAGGAAATTAGTCTGAACAGGTGAGAGGGTGCGCCAGAGAACCTGACAGCTTCTGGAACAGGCGGAAGCACAGAGGCGCTGAGGCAGCACCCTTTGTGGGCCGGGGACAGCCAGCCACCGTCCGGACCGGAGGACAGGTGCCCGCCAGGCTGGGGAGGCGGCCTAAGCCACAGCAGCAGCGGTCGCCATCTTGGTCCGAGACCCGCCGAACTTAGGAAATTAGTCTGAACAGGTGAGAGGGTGCGCCAGAGAACCTGACAGCTTCTGGAACAGGCAGAAGCACAGAGGCGCTGAGGCAGCACCCTGTGTGGGCCGGGGACAGCCGGCCACCTTCCGGACCGGAGGACAGGTGCCCACCCGTCTGGGGAGGCAGCCTAAGCCACAGCAGCAGTGGTCGCCATCTTGGTCCCGGGACTCCAAGGAACTTAGGAATTTAGTCTGCTTAGGTGAGAGTCTGTACCACCTGGGAACTGCCAAAGCAACACACTGTCTGAGAAAGGTCCTGTTTTGGGCCTTCTTCTTTGGCCAGGAGGAGGTCCAAATACAAGATATCTGCGCACCTTCCCTGTAAGAGAGCTTGCCAGCAGAGAGTGCTCTGAGCACTGAAACTCAGAGGAGAGAATCTGTCTCCCAGGTCTGCTGATAGACGGTAACAGAATCACCAGAAGAACAATCTCTAAACAGAGTCAACTATAACTACTAACTCCAGAGATTACCAGATGGCGAAAGGTAAACGGAGGAATCTTACTAACAGGAACCAAGACCACTCACCATCACCAGAACCCAGCACACCCACTTCGTCCAGTCCAGGGAACCCCAACACACCTGAGAACCTAGACCTAGATTTAAAAGCATATCTCATGATGATGGTAGAGGACATCAAGAAGGACTTTAATAAATCACTTAAAGAAATACAGGAGAACACTGCTAAAGAGTTACAAGTCCTTAAAGAAAAACAGGAAAACACAATCAAACAGGTAGAAGTCCTTACAGAAAAAGAGGAAAAAACATACAAACAGGTGATGGAAATGAACAAAACCATACTAGACCTAAAAAGGGAAGTAGACACAATAAAGAAAACTCAAAGCGAGGCAACACTAGAGATAGAAACCCTAGGAAAGAAATCTGGAACCATAGATTTGAGCATCAGCAACAGAATACAAGAGATGGAAGAGAGAATCTCAGGTGCAGAAGATTCCATAGAGAACATCGGCACAACAATCAAAGAAAATGGAAAACGCAAAAAGATCCTAACTCAAAATATCCAGGAAATCCAGGACACAATAAGAAGACCAAACGTACGGATAATAGGAGTGGATGAGAATGAAGATTTTCAACTCAAAGGTCCAGCAAACATCTTCAACAAAATTATTGAAGAAAACTTCCCAAATCTAAAGAATGAGATGCATATGAACATACAAGAAGCCTACAGAACTCCAAATAGACTGGACCAGAAAAGAAATTCCTCCCGACACATAATAATCAGAACATCAAATGCACTAAATAAAGATAGAATACTAAAAGCAGTAAGGGAAAAAGGTCAAGTAACATATAAAGGCAAGCCTATCAGAATTACACCAGATTTTTCACCAGAGACTATGAAAGCCAGAAGAGCCTGGACAGATGTTATACAGACACTAAGAGAACACAAACTGCAGCCCAGGCTACTATACCCAGCCAAACTCTCAATTATCATAGAGGGAGAAACCAAAGTATTCCACGACAAAACCAAATTCACGCATTATCTCTCCACGAATCCAGCCCTTCAAAGGATAATAACAGAAAAAAACCAATACAAGAACGGGAACAACGCCCTAGAAAAAACAAGAAGGTAATCCCTCAACAAACCTAAAAGAAGACAGCCACAAGAACAGAATGCCACCTTTAACAACTAAAATAACAGGAAGCAACAATTACTTTTCCTTAATATCTCTTAACATCAATGGTCTCAACTCGCCAATAAAAAGACATAGACTAACAAACTGGCTACACAAACAAGACCCAACATTTTGCTGCTTACAGGAAACTCATCTCAGAGAAAAAGATAGACACTACCTCAGAATGAAAGGCTGGAAAACAATTTTCCAAGCAAATGGTATGAAGAAACAAGCAGGAGTAGCCATCCTAATATCTGATAAGATTGACTTCCAACCCAAAGTCATCAAAAAAGACAAGGAGGGACACTTCATTCTCATCAAAGGTAAAATCCTCCAAGAGGAACTCTCAATTCTGAATATCTATGCTCCAAATACAAGAGCAGCCACATTCACTAAAGAAACTTTAGTAAAGCTCAAAGCACACATTGCGCCTCACACAATAATAGTGGGAGACTTCAACACACCACTTTCACCAATGGACAGATCATGGAAACAGAAACTAAACAGGGACACACTGAAACTAACAGAAGTGATGAAACAAATGGATCTGACAGATATCTACAGAACATTTTATCCTAAAACAAAAGGATATACCTTCTTCTCAGCACCTCATGGTACCTTCTCCAAAATTGACCACATAATAGGTCACAAATCAGGCCTCAACAGATTCAAAAATATTGAAATTGTCCCATGTATCCTATCAGATCACCATGCACTAAGGCTGATCTTCAATAACAAAATGAATAACAGAAAGCCAACATTCACATGGAAACTGAACAACACTCTTCTCAATGATACCTTGGTCAAGGAAGGAATAAAGAAAGAAATTAAAGACTTTTTAGAGTTTAATGAAAATGAAGCCACAACGTACCCAAACCTTTGGGACACAATGAAAGCATTTCTAAGAGGGAAACTCATAGCTATGAGTGCCTTCAAGAAAAAACGGGAGAGAGCACATACTAGCAGCTTGACAACACATCTAAAAGCTCTAGAAAAAAAGGAAGCAAATTCACCCAAGAGGAGTAGACGGCAGGAAATAATCAAACTCAGGGGTGAAATCAACCAAGTGGAAACAAGAAGAACTATTCAAAGAATTAACCAAACGAGGAGTTGGTTCTTTGAGAAAATCAACAAGATAGATAAACCCTTAGCTAGACTCACTAAAGGGCACAGGGACAAAATCCTAATTAACAAAATCAGAAATGAAAAGGGAGACATAACAACAGATCCTGAAGAAATCCAAAACACAATCAGATCCTTCTACAAAAGGCTATACTCAACAAAACTGGAAAACCTGGACGAAATGGACAAATTTCTGGACAGATACCAGGTACCAAAGTTGAATCAGGATCAAGTTGACCTTCTAAACAGTCCCATATCCCCTAAAGAAATAGAAGCAGTTATTAATAGTCTCCCAGCCAAAAAAAGCCCAGGACCAGACGGGTTTAGTGCAGAGTACTATCAGACCTTCAAAGAAGATCTAATTCCAGTTCTGCACAAACTTTTTCACAAGATAGAAGTAGAAGGTATTCTACCCAACTCATTTTATGAAGCCACTATTACTCTGATACCTAAACCACAGAAAGATTCAACAAAGATAGAGAACTTCAGACCAATTTCTCTTATGAACATCGATGCAAAAATTCTTAATAAAATTCTCGCTAACCGAATCCAAGAACACATTAAAGCAATCATCCATCCTGACCAAGTAGGTTTTATTCCAGGGATGCAGGGATGGTTTAATATACGAAAATCCATCAATGTAATCCATTATATAAACAAACTCAAAGACAAAAACCACATGATCATCTCGTTAGATGCAGAAAAAGCATTTGACAAGATCCAACACCCATTCATGATAAAAGTTCTGGAAAGATCAGGAATTCAAGGCCAATACCTAAACATGATAAAAGCAATCTACAGCAAACCAGTAGCCAACATCAAAGTAAATGGAGAGAAGCTGGAAGCAATCCCACTAAAATCAGGGACTAGACAAGGCTGCCCACTTTCTCCCTACCTTTTCAACATAGTACTTGAAGTATTAGCCAGAGCAATTTGACAACAAAAGGAGATCAAGGGGATACAAATTGGAAAAGAGGAAGTCAAAATATCACTTTTTGCAGATGATATGATAGTATATATAAGTGACCCTAAAAATTCCAACAGAGAACTCCTAAACCTGATAAACAGCTTCGGTGAAGTAGCTGGATATAAAATTAACTCAAACAAGTCAATGGCCTTTCTCTACACAAAGAATAAACAGGCTGAGAAAGAAATTAGGGAAACAACACCCTTCTCAATAGCCACAAATAATATAAAATATCTCGGCGTGACTCTAACGAAGGAAGTGAAAGATCTGTATGATAAAAACTTCAAGTCCCTGAAGAAAGAAATTAAAGAAGATCTCAGAAGATGGAAAGATCTCCCATGCTCATGGATTGGCAGGACCAACATTGTAAAAATGGCTATCTTGCCAAAAGCAATCTACAGATTCAATGCAATCCCCATTAAAATTCCAACTCAATTCTTCAACGAATTAGAAGGAGCAATTTGCAAATTCATCTGGAATAACAAAAAACCGAGGATAGCAAAAAGTCTTCTGAAGGATAAAAGAACCTCTGGTGGAATCACCATGCCTGACCTAAAGCTTTACTACAGAGCAATTGTGATAAAAACTGCATGGTACTGGTATAGAGACAGACAAGTGGACCAATGGAATAGAATTGAAGACCCAGAAATGAACCCACACACCTATGGTCACTTGATCTTCGACAAGGGAGCCAAAACCATCCAGTGGAAGAAAGACAGCATTTTCAACAATTGGTGCTGGCACAACTGGTTGTTATCATGTAGAAGAATGCGAATCGATCCATACTTATCTCCTTGTACTAAGGTCAAATCTAAGTGGATCAAGGAACTTCACATAAAACCAGAGACACTGAAACTTATAGAGGAGAAAGTGGGGAAAAGCCTTGAAGATATGGGCACAGGGGAAAAATTCCTGAACAGAACAGCAATGGCTTGTGCTGTAAGATCGAGAATTGACAAATGGGACCTAATGAAACTCCAAAGTTTCTGCAAGGCAAAAGACACTGTCTATAAGACAAAAAGACCACCAACAGACTGGGAAAGGATCTTTACCTATCCTAAATCAGATAGGGGACTAATATCCAACATATATAAAGAACTCAAGAAGGTGGACCTCAGAAAAACAAATAACCCCCTTAAAAAATGGGGCTCAGAACTGAACAAAGATTTCTCACCTGAGGAATACCGAATGGCAGAGAAGCACCTGAAAAAATGTTCAACATCCTTAATCATCAGGGAAATGCAAATCAAAACAACCCTGAGATTCCACCTCACACCAGTGAGAATGGCTAAGATCAAAAATTCAGGTGACAGCAGATGCTGGCGAGGATGTGGAGAAAGAGGAACACTCCTCCATTGTTGGTGGGATTGCAGGCTTGTACAACCACTCTGGAAATCAGTCTGGCGGTTCCTCAGAAAATTGGACATAGTACTACCGGAGGATCCAGCAATACCTCTCCTGGGCATATATCCAGAAGAAGCCCCAACTGGTAAGAAGGACACATGCTCCACTATGTTCATAGCAGCCTTATTTATAATAGCCAGAAACTGGAAAGAACCCAGATGCCCCTCAACAGAGGAATGGATACAGAAAATGTGGTACATCTACACAATGGAGTACTACTCAGCTATTAAAAAGAATGAATTTATGAAATTCCTAGCCAAATGGATGGACCTGGAGAGCATCATCCTGAGTGAGGTAACACAATCACAAAGGAACTCACACAATATGTACTCACTGATAAGTGGATACTAGCCCAAAACCTAGGATACCCACGATATAAGATACAATTTCCTAAACACATGAAACTCAAGAAAAATGAAGACTGAAGTGTGGACACTATGCCCCTCCTTAGAAGTGGGAACAAAACACCCATGGAAGGAGTTACAGAAACAAAGTATGGAGCTGAGATGAAAGGATGGACCATGTAGAGACTGCCATATCCAGGGATCCACCCCATAATCAGCTTCCAAATGCTGACACCATTGCATACACTAGCAAGATTTTACTGAAAGGACCCAGATGTAGCTGTCTCTTGTGAGACTATGCCGGGGCCTAGCAAACACAGAAGTGGATGCTCACAGTCAGCTAATGGATGGATCACAGGGCTCCCAATGGAGGAGCTAGAGAAAGTACCCAAGGAGCTAAAGGGATCTTCAACCCTATAGGTGGAACAACATTATGAACTAACCAGTACCCCTGAGCTCTTGACTCTAGCTGCATATGTATCAAAAGATGGCCTAGTCGGCCATCACTGGAAAGAGAGGCCCATTGGACACGCAGACTTTGTGTGCCCCGGTACAGGGGAACGCCAGGGCCAAAGGGGGGGAGTGGGTGGGTAGGGGAGTGGGGGTGGGTGGGTAAGGGGGACTTTTGGTATAGCATTGGAAATGTAAATGAGCTAAATACCTAATTAAAAAAAAAAAAAAAAAAGCTGAGAATCTTGAAAAAGTGTCCTTAGCTGATAAGGACAAAGATTTCTTTTATTGTGTGCATTCTTCTCATACTTGGGAATGGAATGTAAGTCTATCAAGTTGACTAACAGGAACATTAAAAGCCTGCCACATCTAGTTGGAGTTCTTGACTGCTAACCTTTAGCCAAACTACTGAGTAACTTAAGGCTGCAGTCTTCCCAGTGGAGATTCTGGGACATTAACAATTCTTTGGTCTTGTTTCTGTTTGCTGAAATTCTAAGCTCTACCCAGCAATTTGAATAGGCTTATTGTGACCCAAAAGATCAAATTTTACATATCAGGAAATTAAACAGGAATTGATTTATTATACTAGAATTGAATTTCATTTTTAATTAGTTTAATTGTCCTATTTGATCACTTTTTAAATCAAATGGTACTCCATACACAGACACACACACACACACACACACACACACACACACACACACACACACATATATATCTGAATAATCAACCCTCTTAATGAAATGAAGTCTTGGAACCATACAGCTTCTATCAGTACTGCAAATTGATAACTCATGGTCAATACACAGAATTTATTGATTCCAGTGACAATTACAATGGGAAGCCTTCCTGTTCAAATATTATTAAAACTTAGCAACAGATGGGAGTCAAAATAAGGTTGGGGACCTTCTGAGATAGAAGATACTGAGCATCTGCCAAGGTTGTAAGCCTGCTCTTACCTATCAGTCACTTGCCATCATGATCTCAGCAGAGAATAACGGTTTCATCCAGAGTATGGCCTTTCCCACAGTGAACAACATTGAATAACTGAATTGACACTACAGGGTACAAAAGTATGCCTTCCTTGCTCCAACTTAGGCTATCCAATAAAACCTTCACAGCCTGTAGTTGGTTTCGTTTTTGTTTTTATTTTTTGTTTTTGTTTTTTGTTTTTTTTTTGTTTTTTTTGTTTGTTTGTTTGTTTTTTTTAACTATCCTCCAAGTTGATATACATCTCCACTTCTCCCTACTCTCAACGGTGTTGATCTGGAATCCCAATAATGTTCATCAAGAATTAACCTCCACAATAAAAAGTTCACAAATATTCAGAAAGATAATCAATGAACATAGTTATAAAGACCTTGCTGTTACAGACATAGTGATCCTTAGGAGAACACTCTCCCATGTCGGTCATTTTGTCATGCACCATTTTTGGATTGCCTTAAGCAGATGCACCACTCAACCTGATGGGAAAATTGCAGAGACTCTATGGTAAAAGCATTGGTGGCTTTGGAGTTTGTCTTCACGGTCATTTTGGCACCTACTAAGGTTGGATAGTTGCTGATAAATACAGATACTTATCTAGGTCATTTGATTCTTACAAGAAGTCTTTTGTATAGATATTTTAAACTCTCAAGTTCCATAAGAACGTAAGTAGCACCTGAGAAGGCCCATAAAATTTCCCTAGCCAAGCAGGATAAACAGGTACAATAAATCTCTATAATCAAAGCTGAAGCTCCTATACTTTAACTCCTGTTTGATGTATTTTCTTTTCTTAAATGCTCTTGGTGCAAAAGGAGACCTTTGATCCAGTTAAAAACATTTGTTCATCAATTGCACACAGAAAGGAATACTCAGCAATCCGCCCTTTCTCAAATGTCTGTATTCTCAAGAAAGGCCCATTTACAGAACAAGTCCATGACAGATTCTAGACAACTGAAGTATGAGACATTGAAATGTTATGCTTGTCTTTCTTAATTGTCTAGCTCTGAATGTCTGAGAAGCATCCTTTAGCTGAGCAGTCAAACCCCCAGAAGTGGAAGCACAAACATAGCATTGAAAATTTATTTCCTCTCTCATTTCTATATGTACCTATTCTATACCTTAACAGATGTGAATTTATATGCTGAGAGAAATGGGCTTTTTTGAGGGTGTGTTTGATAAAAATTGAGAAAGATGCTATGGAGGGTGGGTCAGATGTGGGTTAAATTTTAGCAGGCAGAAAGGAATGAAGGTACAGGGAGGAAGGAAAAGTTGGTTAAACTGTCAAGGAACATATGTAGAGGACTAATCAGGAATACACAGACTATTCTGGGTAGCAGTGAGCAAAACAATTACCTATCGATCATAAATTATATGTACATTTCTAGCTACCCTACATCTCAGGTGAAATGAAGCACAAAATCAAGTGTGTGATTTTTTTTTACTACATTAAATATATTTTTCTTCACCTTAGCATGTCATAGTTAATACTACACAAAGCTGCTACAGTACTGATCCTGCCCAGTACATCATATTGTACTGAAGCACTCTCTTCTGTAATCAGGGAATAGGGCCATCCCCATGTGATACTGCTGGTACTATGAGTTGTGAACATCTCTATCTTTTATAAGTAATGTTGCCGTCATCTTTGTCTATTGGTTTATACAGCATTTTACACAGACCCTACATCTTTTTTTGTCCATCAAGAGGAAATGGCTTATCCTTCAGTGAGGGGGTTCATTAATTATCTCTCAGAATGGACATTTGATCAATGTGAAAATTAGCTAAAGACCTGTGTTTCTGAACACCAGATCCAGGATGGCTTTTGTACATACAAATCACTGAAGAGTTTGATTGGCTGCCCACCTGTTCTTCTACAGAGAATACAGTCAATCAGAGGTGAAGATGTCTGACGATTTGTCCATTCTAGTTACTGGTGTATTTCTCATTGCATGCTTATGTACATTGAAGAAATCTTCATGAAGTTTGACACTACAGAATATATTTCCCAGAAGCTTAGAAAAGAATGCACCCTGTCTGAGGGAACAACGTACGAAGAAACAAGCAAACAAACAAAAAATCAAAAATGCCTATCATGAAAGATTAATTCCATATATCATCACAATGTTCTTACGCTTTTGGATATCACTTTATCCAGCATCACAAGGAAGTCCAGCCCTTTGAGCTGTTTATTATAGACACCAACAAATCCATGTTTCAAAATCCAGCAATTGCATCAAGTCTAAGAGCAATTCCAAGTTCCTTAAATTAGCAATAAAATTATATTTTAGCATGCCTGGTGAAACAGTTTCAATAAAGTTGTCAACATCCAATTTAATTTTCCTTCAACCTTGATTTTTAAGTTAAATTTTAGTTTTAGATTTATTCATTTCATTTATCTGTATGAGCATTTTGCCCATGTGTTCATGCCTGGTGCCTGTGGGAGTCAGAAGAAGGTTCTGGAACTCTGGAGGTAGACTTACAGATGACTGCAAGCAGCCATGTGAGTGATAGGAACTGAACCTGCATCCTGAAGAAAAGCAACAAAGCTCTCTCCATTGAACCATCTCTGCAGTTCCCTTTAAATATGTACACTTAGAATAGTTCTCACATTTGTTTTCATGAAATGTATATAAGTAAATTAAAAAGTAGAGGTTTGCATGTGCATGTGTGTGTATATATGTTTGTCTATTTTCACCATCATCCTCTGAAACTCATTGAGACTGAAGCCTACGTATAGGTTTAAAAGCAATGAGAAACTCAAATTTACAGTTTTCATTTACTTGTTTGTGTGTGTGTGTGTGTATCTTTATATTATTCATATTTGTCTTTATATTTGTTATACTTATATATATTTATATTTAAAATTGTTCTATTTATATTTGATTTATATTTATATATTGAAAGAAGAGCCAATGAGGACAAAGAAAATCAGTAGTGGAGGAATATACAAAATTAATTTGGGGACTATGATCAAAGTCAATTATGTACATATATGAGACTATCATAATGAGACTCATTATTTTCTATGGTTATTGTATGTTAAAATGAGTTAAAAATAAACATGAAACAATGAGAGTAGGTCAGTTGGAGAAATTTCTTGCACGACCTGTCTCAGGAAAGAAATGATCTCTTTTATAGCAAAGGAAGAATAAAAAAAAAAATGTTCAAAGAGGTCAGCTTCATCAAAATATAATCAATAACCTCTTTTTAATCATCATAACCCCTCTTAATTCTTAGTTAACATCCTAAATTTAACATAAAATAGACATATATATTTAATTTAAATTTATAAATATGGCCACTGAGTAGTGCACTGTTCCATTACATGCCATGTCATCTACTATTACCTTCACCAAAAGTAAAATGCCATGTATGTGTTGAAGTCTGGAAAAGTCAGAAAACTAATTACAGATATTCAAAAAATAAGCCAGAGATCTCAGAGTCAATGTTCATTCTCTCTGGAATCTTTTGTTGCATCGGTTCACTTCCTGGTCAGTATTCAATAAAAAAGAAATGATGGAACACAGAGCCCCTAAAGAAGGAGTTAGAGAAAATACCGAAGGAGCTAAAGGGATCGGCAACCCTATAGGAGGAACAACAAGATGAACTTAACAGTACCCCCTAGAACTGTGTCTCTAGGTGCATATGTAGCAGAGGATGGCCTAGTCGGCCATCAATGGGAGGAAAGGCCCTTAGTCTTGTGAAGATCATGTGCCCCAGTACAGGGGAATGCCAGGGCCAAGAAGTGGGAGTGGGTAGGTTGGGGAGCAGGGCGAGGGGAGGGTATAGGGGACTTTTGGGATAGCATTTAAAATGTAAATGAAGAAAATATCTAATAAAAAATGAAATAAAAATAAATGCTGTTAAAATTATATAAAATAATGGATTTAATATGATGTTTGGATTGTGAGAGCTTAGTTTTCATACATGATTATTGCTTCTGCACATGGGCTAAACAGCCTCAAGATAATAGGGCAGGCACTTGAGAAGGACAAATGGCTTTAATGACAAATATATACAGTTTTGATAAAGCAGACACGAAAAAGAAAGGGAATCAAGAAAAACAGGAATCAGAATGAAAATTTTACAAGGATAGCCTGGAATCTACTTCAGTAACTCATATTTTCATGCATCTACATGTGTGTAGGATATAGAGCATGATGACCTCTGTCACGGAGCTGATATCTGAGCTTTGCTGTCATGCAAACAACAGATGAGGATGAGACAGAGGGTATACCAATCAGTCATCTGT
This sequence comes from Mus musculus, assembly GCF_000001635.26. Lineage (NCBI taxonomy): Eukaryota > Metazoa > Chordata > Mammalia > Rodentia > Muridae > Mus > Mus musculus. Next base: position 80,944,979 of record NC_000075.6, on the reverse strand, counting down.
ATGGAGTCCCTGACACCAACCTGGCCAACACCGAGTGGCTGTCCTTCATTCTACCCCAATCTCAAGTAAATACCCTTTATAACAAGGATCCATCCAGAACAATGTGGAGAATATAGTTAAACTTTGATAAGCTGACCTAGGAAAGGCCACTCTAGGTGGTGTGTTATAAAATAATGAGTAACTAAAGCACGGTAGGCACATTTTCCATTAAAGTTTACTAAATAGTCTACTGGATGGAGATGTCAAACAGAATGAAAAAAAAAATGTTGCCCTTGGATTATTTGGCTGCCGAATAAATTATGATCATTAGGGAAACTAAAGAATAGAAACTACAAAAGAACAAAACCAAGGAAACAAACAAAAAGTGAGGAACTTAATGTTTGGCATTCACAGGAGAGCTTTGATAGCGAAGCTTCTCAAGTCTAGGCGCTAGTTTTTCTCTCTAACAGATATGACTTAGGAATGTGAGATTGGAGAAATGAGTTTCTCTAGGACCTACTAAAATTAGTTCCGCAGCAAGATGTCTACAAAGAGATGCATAATCTTTCACTCATACTGAAAACAACCACCATAAAGAAGTGATGGCTCTCAGAACCAGAAGCACTTCAAAATAATGGTTTTAGATGTCCCTTTTAACAAGGAATGAGAAACCACTTACAGAGAGATGACAGAAAGAATTCTTGTGCCAGCAGAAGCAGGATTGTCATGAACAGAAAGCATGTTTATAATAATACATGAGAGTGACCACCAGTTTGGTCAGATAGCATAATCATAGAGCACACACTTCAGGGAAATCCTGGTTGCTTGACTGGACTGCAGTTCCTAAGAGACTCTTTTATCAAACAAAAAAGCATCACTTGTGGTTCAGAGCTTAGCATCCAAGGCCAGGGCATATGGGAACAGGGAGTGAGGGTGTTCACCCACATGGAGATATACTGGGTAATCACAAAGTCAGTTCTGACCCAGCGAGGACTCATGCCTCTGACAGTGGAAAGGAAGAGCTGTGGTGGCAAATGAGCTCCCTCTTCACCACTCATGAGCAACCTTTATGATCAGTAAAATCAGCGTTTTCGTATTTTGACTGCATGTGATTGTCAAAGACACAGCACACCTTAGTTTTCAATCTTTATTTCTATAATGGAAAGTTTAACACAGAAAATTGCTGTTTACGGATGTCTCACAGTTATTGCTATTTGGTCATCCATTTCCTGAGACTGCTTACATCCCCCCAACAGTAGAGAAAAGATTTGCTTTTTGACTGTTGGTCCTAACTATAACACGGTTTTAATCTCTGAAAGAAAACCTATTTTGTTACTATGATCTATGAAACATGACTAACATTAATTCATAGTTAGAAAAATCATTCCAACTCAGGCAAAATAATAACTCAATTCACAACTTGTTTCAAAATTATAATATTTGCAAAGAACAAGATATAGACTGATGCTGCTAAACATCCATATGAGAAGTGAGGATATTTGGAAACTCTAAATTTGAGTTTTCCATGACTTTATAAATATCAGCTTATACTTTGTTCTTATTTTGAAATATTGAGATTCTCAATTTGGTATTAAAAACTACCCAAAAGTAAGAGGTTTTCATTTTCTTTGTTTTAAAATTTAAGTGCACACGAATCAACACTACTGTCATTCTTTCTTTATAAGGATATAGAAAATGTATGTGTGAAATTAAGGGATGAAAAGTGTTAGAAATGTGAGCCATTTCTCTAAACAGGCCTTTTTTTTCTTTAATCTTGAGAATATAGAGCATTTTCTCCCCTGCTGCCACCTTGTGGTTGAATTTGTATGACCAAACCTGAAACTGTCACAACATAACATCTGATTGTTTTCTTACAAAAAGAGTTGTTAGGGATTGCATGATATTACATACCAACACAGAGCAAACTATATACATAGTAGCTACACTTACAGACCTGATTTCGGTTACTGATACAGAAATGAATACATACATTGTATGGCATGATGCACAGAGACTGTATCATGAAAGGGAGAAGGGAATTATCTCATCGTGTATTTTAATTTTACAAGTAAAGTAACAAAACTGCCTTACTGTTTTTTCTACGATGCCATTATTGAGTAAGTAAGGAAAAGAAAATAAAAAATATAGGATAAATAATCTTAGCCATTAGAAACTTTATGGATTTTTAGAAGTTCCAATATGATAGTAATAAGATAAAAATCAAGGTGGCATATTGATTTAATATATTTAATGTGCGCTATATATAAAGCTTTTCTGGAAAATAACCTTCCTCTTCTCTCCATTACTGGAATCTCTATTTTCAAGTGGTTTTATCATTGGTCTGTTTTCCCTCAAGAGAAGTATGGCTATGTGACTAAGGTCTAGCTAAAATATGAGCAGCAGTATGCCCAGTTCTCTGGTCATCTTTTGAACGACATAAATAAAATCCCAAAGGTAGGTAGCAAAACAAAATGGTACCATCAACCTGGGCTTCTGACACCAAGGAATAGCCAAATAGTCCTCAAGCCCAGTGCAGAATTTCTCATTATAAGAAATGTCTACTTCATCTTTGTCATTTTAAGACTGTCTCAAATTATAACTGAACTAATAAAAATCTGACATTTTTAAATGAACAGTTGGTTACAGATTTTACACAAAATTGAAGATGGAATGCATATCATAGTGTGTGTGGAATGTTTTGGAAATACCAAAGACAGGCAATTTCTTCAACAAAATTTAAATTTCCAGTTGTAGGGACTGATAGCCCAAGCTCCTCAAGTCAGCAGGTTTGTATCCTACTGAGCTCCTGCTCCCTGGCTTTTAGATGGCTACCTTCTCACTACATCCTCATGGTGACTTTCCCCTCTGAGCCCACACATCCGTGTTCTACTTCAGATGAGGATAGCAAGCACACTGGATAGCACATTCTAACCCAATTACCTCTCTAAAAATCCCTTTTTCTGGATATCATTAGATACTGCCTTACATCGAGGGTAGGATTCAAACATATTTATTTTTGAAGGATACTTTATAGCCCATAACAGTGTGCAAGTATCTATCCATTAAATTAACCACATACCAGATACCTTAGATGCCCATAGCTCAAACCACACTAAAAACATATTGCATACCTTTCCTTTAGAGAAAAATATGTCAAAGGTCTGTGGTCCTGTCTCCTAGTTAATAACTAGTGTTCCCATGGATATATGCCACCCTTTTTAATGGGGAAAGGTTAGTCTGCTTTCTCTGCTTGCTCTCTGCTCCATTAGCCTTAACCTTTGATCTTTTTATCTCCATGGTGGCACTGGGTACCTTACACAGCTCATTTGGCCACATGGCTTCTGAAACTTTCTGTTCCCATTTTCACACATAGGCTGTGGTTTTAAACAGCTTAGTTCATCGCAAAGCAGAACATCATTGCAGGAGTAGGTGCACAGTGGAACAATTCTGCTCACTTAGTGGCTGCTAGCAAGCAAGCAGTCGGAGACAAAGGGAATAGTGTCCCTATATTTTTGCCTTCAGTGACCTACCTTCCTTCTACTAGATGGCATCCACTAACAGTTTTAGCACCTGCTAATAGCCCCATAAACTGGTGACTAAACCTTCAGCATATTGGCTGTTGGGTGAACATTTAAGATTCAAACCACAGCAAGATTAAGTTGCCCTGTTGAAATCTCTACATTCTATAGATATCACTAGCATTACACAAATATTGTGTGCCTCCCTGACCTAGCTTCTCACCCTAGGGCTTTCTCTTGCTCATTTCTGGGGTAAAAATTCCAGAATTCTCCCTTAATACCTGTCATTCATCACTCAGCTCTCTAATCCCCTTTCACTAACTCTCCATGAAACGGAATTTTTCTTTTTCCAAGACACGCCTGGATTGCAGGACCCCATGGCCTCTCCAAAGCAAAGATAAAGCTGCAGGATTACAGTCTGTGCCTCCAGGTGGTCTTTGTGCTTGATCTCCTGCCTCCTACAGTCCTACTTACCTCAGAAGCAAAGCCCCTTTGGAAAACAGAAAGCATATCTTGCCTAGCTTTAAATCACATGTAGTTTTGTTTTGTAAATAAAGTAACCCCCCAATCCCTAGCCATGTATGGTATGAGGGTCCGAATAAGATTAACCCCCATCAATCTTTCTCACTCTCCACTGTGTGTGCATTTTATTCTCTATTTTCCATGGTTTTTATTCATCACCAGTTTGGGAAACTTTATTTTTTTCTATTGTTTTGTTGTTGTTGTTGCTGCTGCTGCTGCTGCTGCTGCTGCTGCTGCTGCTGCTGCTGCTGCTGCTGCTACTGCTATACTTGGATATGATTTTGGTTTTTTTTCCCAAGGTATCTAGGTATCATTGTCAATGTCACCTGTAAAGCTTTCCCTGGTTACATAGCACTGGCCCAAATACAAGTCCCCTTCCTTCATCGTGTTCTTTTATTTTATACTTTTCAGAATACTGTAGAAAAATATGTTTCACATAGCTTCAATGATTGGGAAATTCAAAAACCAAACTGTGGCCAAGTTCAGAAGGATTTTTCTGGTTCCTTATTAGATACTTCTAAGGCCTAACATGGTAAAAGGAATAAGTTATCTGTGTTCTATTTTCTAATGGGACAAAAATTAAGGCAAATAATGAATTTTTATGATTTTATTTCCTTCCAAGGTCCCTCTTTGTAATACACTTATATTAATGATTAGTTTTCAAAATTGGAATTCAGGAGGCACAGACATTCAGAGCACAGCAGTGGGGACAGACATAAGTGAACAGACATAAAGGCAAGTTAAGGACAAGTCAGATGTTTTGTGGATGAGCCTCATTTTAGTCATATTTATGGTAAAATTGCTCTTCCTAAGGGCGTTCTTTCATGCTCATCTGAATTCGATAAGTCTGAAATCATTGTTGGAATGGAACACTTCCTCGTTGTCTGGAGAACATCTGGACATCTGCCATGAACACTTCAAGCAACATGTCTCCTGTTTCTTCCTGCTTCTCTGTCTGGAAGTTCGAAATAAAACAAAACAGTGGTAAAGCTTTTGATTCTAAGTCCAACATGATTTCCAGCGAGTCCTTCCACCTTCCTGGAACATTATATCAGTAAGACAGAAGGCTAACTCAAGATGAGCATCGTGTTTCTCACAGTATTTTTATATAACATAATTACTGAGTGATTAAGATATTGTCTCCTATCACATGTATGCACAAGAATGACCAGACAGCTATGTGTCCTGTCAGACTGAGTGACCACAGCAGGCAATGCCTGGAAGGTGCAGAGAGAACTGGTCTCTCCAGTGATTCTTAGACAGACCTCTGAGGATCACACTACCTACTTTTGTTAACATACCAAAGGATTTGTAATTATTGGCCAAAACATTTAGTACTTCAAACTCCTAAATTTATCACTTAACACATGGATTAAGATCCTCAGCTTTGAAAAGAAGCTACTGCATTTGTACTTTGAAACTACACAGAGAAAGACACAGACACATACACATATTTATCTACATATATGTAGATACAATGTGTGTATGTGTAAAATATATTAAAAGTATACATACATATAAAATTAATTACTGTGTGTATATATGAGACGAGAAAGAGAGAAAGGAGGAGGGAGACTTTGATACAGTTTATTTTTTTCTTGTTGCACAGCATTGTAAGGAAAAGTAATATAAATTTCTGACAATAAGGATAGCTACTGGGTTACTGTACCAGACATATATAACCTTAAAGGGAAAACATTATGAAGATCAATTTGGCTGCCTCTGCTTAAGAAATAGATTTTTTTTATACAGCTCCAACTAATGTCTCTGAAAAGCCCTAAGCAGTTGTAACAAAATGCAAAGTACCTATGAGTATTCTATTCCTTTGATTAAGGAAATGCAATGTGTTAAATAAAGGTTTTATTCGTAATATAGTGACTAAGCATAGTTCATAGGGTGAAATTCGTGCTGCATAGGATGATAATAACCGTAAAAGTTTTCTTAGAAGAAGAAAAACTGTGTTATTTGTAGGCAGCAGAAAAAAAGTGGAGATGAGAGTATCATAGACAGGTAGTGATTCTCACAGAAGGAAAGTCAATATGGCTGTCTGTGTGATGAGAAGGGCTGTCTTTTGGAATGTGTGGACCAATATTATACTCTCCACAAAAATAGAAGACAATCTCAGGTATTCTCAGAGAAAAACAAATAAAAGTAAAAAAGATGATAGGGAACTGACATTGCTCCAGTAGGAGTACCTGGTGGGAAAGAGGATTAAGGATATCATGCCTCTAACAATGGGAGCAGCTCACAAAAGAACTAAATTTTTCACCCAGTTTGAATTTATACTGTAGTTGCAGCAGGAAATTGAAGGGACAAAAAAAAAGTGCTGAATCTATTTGAGATGGGGAGAAGCTTCTAGCACAAAAAGAAGCCTTCACAAAGAGTCTTAATGTGTAGGGGACAAACTGATAACTTAGGTGTGTGTGTGATGACAAACAGGGGATGACACTAATATTGCATCTGTGCTGAACAAATAACAGAAGCTGGTGGCATCAAAGAGGAAGAAACCTCCCATGCTGTGTTCTCTATATGACTCAAAGGACATTGCATCTGACCTCCTTCTGTCCAGATGCCTCAACAACAATCTGACTGATGATAGGGAAAGTAGGGATGGGTGGACCTGCTTAGATATGTGCAGAGGAGAAGGATTTTAGAGGAGAGCAGGGAGAGGTGGTAGATTTTCAAGGAGAATGGGAACTGAAGGTCAAAATCAAGTACAATCTGTGATAAGCATGTTACATTGATTCAGCTGAAAGAGAAAAAATAACATTCAAAGGACTTCAAAGGATCCAAACCTTCAAGAGAAGAATCTCACAGGCATGAAAAGTATAAACTTTATTAGTTATACTTTCTTTTATCAGAGCCTGGATCTCTCTCCTCTATTCTTTTTGGCTTTCAAATGCTATGTCAGACATTTTCCTTAAGACAAATCAGATACCAGACAAAAGCTTCTGAATATTTAAAACTGTTTTGGAGTTTTTCTGTCTTTAGTCAGTAGACAGCTATTTATTGGCTCTGTCTTTGGGGAATAGAGGGGAAGGTGGACGACTGAGACCTCAGTGGGAAGCTCAGGGCTGCAAAAGGCAAAGGCTGGTGATTGACAATGTCTTCTGAGATGCCAGTCCCTGAACTTGGAAGAAATGACTTCAGGATAATAATTTCTTCCAAGTTAACCGTTTACAACTTCTACTGTTTGTTGCTGAAGTTTGTAGGAAAAGCCTATAAGCACTAGTTTGGCAGAGGTGTGTTTGTATATAATAAACATCATAAGGATAACTGGAAATGGGGCAGAGTTCCTTCTTGCTAAATGGAGGATAGATGTTGATCAAGCTATTGCATCAATAGCCTTCCTTTGGGGTTTAGCTTCAAGACAAAGTAAGTACATATACCTTTGCATATTTAAGTCCTCAAGAAGACTTTAACTTTTATGCATTGTTGCTACATTCCTATAACAGCTTTTAGTTCATGGGGGGACAGTTTTTAGTTCTATTAGGACTTAATAAAAATTAAAGTAAAAAAAAAATCGCTGTACTAATTTGACTACCATTGTTCACTTAAACCCACTGAAAATTTTGTACTAGTCTGGGAATTCCATCATACCTAAGTCTATGTTGTCTGACATTACAACTAGAGAGAGAATAATTGTGGAAAAAAAAAAACAATCCAAATGACACTGAGTGATCTGTCACAATGTGGTCTGTGGTCATACTAGAAATATAAGTATAAAACTTTGCTTAGAAAAGCCAATAAATATGTGTATCCCATTGTTTATAAAGCTCATGAGTAACTTTCTTATGAATATATCTTGTATAAAAACTTCAATAAATAAATAAACAAATAAATAAATAAAATTGTATAGTAGTAACAGTATTACCGCTTTGAGGGTTAATAAGAGGCCCATAAAATATTTAAAACCAGAAAAGTGATCCCACAATATTACTGGACTAAAAGGTATGATGTGATTAACTCATCAAGGAATGGTGTCATCCCCAGCAGATAAATGTTCTCACTCAGTTAACCTAGTCAAGATCGTCCTTCACATTTATGCCCACACACCCACCTCACCTCACAGGCATTCCAGACTTCATTAAATTAACACTTAAAATTAACAACAGAAATACTAATCTTTACCTGAATGATTTAAAAGTTATACAAAAACCAGAAGTTTAGTTGCCCTTGATGAATATAATTGACCTCATTGGAACAATATCAAAGAGAAACCCTAAACATTTAAGAAAATCCTGTAACAAGGACAGTTGTAATATAGAAAAATATGTGCTATTGCTGAAAGCATTGACATGGCAAGCTAAGTATAAAATATTTTCAGTAATATCTTAGTGTCAATGTGGCTCATTTTTAAAATAAATGAATGAGGAATGGCAAATAAACATAGAAAAAGAGGGAAGAAAGGAGAAAGGAAAGGAGAGAGGTGAGGGAAGGGGAACGTAGAAGAAGGGAGGAAAGGTGGAAAGGGTGGGAGATGTGATAGAATGTGGAAAAAGAAGTCACCAGCATCATCCCATTATTTTGAATTCTTCATTAACAACAATAGGTACTTATTCTGGTATTAAGATTAAATTGGGGAGGGCTCAGGTGTATTTTTCCAAAAAAATCAAGGGCATTAGTTATACATCACATCTATAGCTAATATGAGAAAAACAAAGTTATCTTCAGTAACTTCTAGAGCTCTACAAGTTCTTTATGCTTAGCATTGACCACCATAGGCCTGGCTTGGACTGGATCATACCAGAAAACCCTTTGGATATCCCACACTTGCAAAAATATCCAGCAGAAAATATGAAGCCATGGATACTTGAGCACTGAAAATTCTTTTGTACCATCTGCCAATGAGACAAAGCTCAGAAAGCAGTGAAGAACGGATGGCAAGTCTCACCATTCATAGAGAAAATGAGTATTGCCCTCTACATAATGAATGTGAAGAACCATTCAATAAGCTTTTTAATAAAAAATATAAAGATCCCAAATGTCATAGTTTCACAGAGATCCACAGTTTCACTCTGTGCTATCGACAAATTTATCCAGGATGTGCAAAGTAAGAGAATATAGCCATAATACAATTCAATGCAAATAAACTTGAATGGAATCACAGCCTATAATTTTATCCTTGTCAACATGTATAGAATGATCTCTGGGTTAATAAAATAGGTATGGCTAACATGTAGGAAATTTTTATGTTATTCTATGAAATTCTTTTTATTTCTTTTTTCTTTCCTTTTTTTGGTTTTTTGTTTGTTTGGCCTTGTTATAACTCATGAATTTCAACTAACTCTGGGAGAAAAGCTGATGTTTTTAAGGGAAGAAGAGGGGCCAGAAGTTCACTGTGTACTTTCCTTTATGGTTTGTACCTATTCCAAAGCATCCATGAGAAGGGGCTAGGTTATGACTTAGTAAATGAGAGTATGTGTTACTTTAGTCAGGATATGAAGACGGCTCTATCATCTATATTGGGCAGCTCAGATATCACCTATATCTCCAGTACCAGAGTATCAAACACCATCATCTGGACTCCATCAGCATTTGCATTCATCTGAATACATAGCCACACACAGACAATGATACCGATACACATAATTTAAAAAAAATGAAATGAATCTGAAGTGACTGACAGAGAAATTAGTGCCCCTAAACTCTCCAGCTCCTTGGTGCCACATTGTAAGCATAAAAGCATACAGAAAAAAAGTATTAGGATCTGTGATTATTTTGTTACTTCAAGGAGAAGAAAAAGGCTAAACATGACTGTTTTGATACAGTTTGGTTGGTATTCATAAGTAATATGGGAACTGAACAAAACTGGGAATCTAGATCACTCTTTAAAACCACAATGTCTGTGGAAGGCAGCAGCAGAGTGTGTGTGTGTGTGTGGGGGGGGGGGGGGTTACTATAGCAAGAATTCAAGCCTTAGGAGCAGGCAGCAGAAATCTGAGACTCACAGAAAATGGAATTAAGCAAATGTTCTATTTATAAACAGAATAATAATACAGGAGTGAGTGCTGGAAAGAACTTAAACACATCCCAAAATGAGTGGAATGTAAGCATTGGGCCTGGAGGAAGATGTTGGTGATCACTGAAGGACAGAAGGTAGACTGGAAGGACACTTTAGGGAAACTTCAATTCGATGTTGGATTGGTATAAGAGTTTTCATTTGCCATATGCTTTCCAAGAAAGGATGACAGCAGCTACCCAAGCACTACTGAAAAGGATAAAGAGCTTTAGGATAAAGTCAAACCTACTGGGGAGAAAGCCAGGTCATTTTTCTTGAGAACAGCATTCCTCTGCTCCATGGAAAAGCATCAGCTTGCTTATGGTCTCATCAACTCTCATAATAGACTCTGACTTTTCCAGAGATAAATAATAACCTCAGGTGTGTGCCATATTATTGGGAACAGAGAATAAATGCACATGTTGTTCAACCTAAGTTTTTAGGTCAGTACCTCTGAATGTAAATAACATAGAGTTTATGTCCTGCCACATACAGGATCCAGAAAAACATCTCATTAATTAACAGAAAACAACTCATTAATTAACAAATATATCACTTCAAATGGGATCCACTAAATATGTATGTTTGATACCACATATACTCATAGGCATAGAAATAAGATTAAAAACATTTAAATTATACTCCATAATCTTTACCTCATGTTACTGATGATCATTTAGTATGACTTCAGTAATAATTCAACAAATTAGTTCTGTTATAAATGTACACATGACTGTCAGTTAATTAAATAGCAATACTGTTTTGTTCTGTTTGTTTACCAAATAACCAACAATTTCTAGTTCATCACAGTTATCACTGTCATTTGGATTAATTGTCTTCAAAATAAATACTATCTAAGAACTGAGAAGAGAAACTGTGTAAGAAGAACAAGAGAGAACTGGAAGAATCAAAGGAAACTGAATCTTAAAGATGTTCCCAAAATTATGAGTAATTATATGCTTTATGTTAAAAAATGTTCTGAGATTAATCTCAGCATGTACAACCTACTAATGATTCCCACATTGGAAATTAATTCCAATCTTCCTCCTAAAATAAGATCCCAGCATAGTGATATTATCCAACTCCCATCAGTCTAAGTAGAGTGTAGTTTATCAACTGAACATCTGTAATGTTGGTTAAATCTATCCTCAGAGAGTTTTCCATCTCATCGCAGAAGTAATTACATATGAAAATGTGACACCCATTATGCAATATACATTGAAGGCACAAAAAGACTTGTATAGAGAAGACACCACCTGAAATGGATCGTAAGATTGAAAAAAAAGTCAACAGTTTGAGACATCATTGAAAGAAGCTCTGAGCAAGGAGAAAAACAAAAGACAAAATCAGCAGAGAGAGCATAGACTAGTCAGGCCAGGCTGCTTCCTAAGGAGGAAGACAGAGGCAGATCCGGACCCTTTAGCAGACACTCCAGGAGGCAGAAACACGATGCTAAATTATCTTCAAATTATTTTAGGCACAGCAACAACTTCCTATCTCTAATTGTACCTGGTCCCAGGATACCTTTGAAAACAAAACCACGGATTTCGTGTAAACAAGACCAGCTGAGAAACAGATATACTGGATTGCTAAGATATCAATTAGCAGCTCTGCACAACTACACTCTACTGCATACTAACTTAAATGGTTACCCAATTCCTCATTGTGTATGTGTTTCTTTTTAAATCGTTTGTCAGAAGTCCTGAGCTCTGATATTTCCCAGGGGCTCATTCTATTCTGCCTCCTCTTTTGTCCCCCATAGCTTGTACACATGCTGCCAGCTGCACTTGCAGTCACGCATTGGTATCTGAGCAGATTCAAAAAATGAGAATAAAGGTAAACGGAAGCAGCCTGGATATTTTATCTTCCTATTCAGGACATTGTCCCCAGATACTTGGGCTCACATCTCCATCCTGGACATATGTCCCATGATTACTCACAGCCTTAAGAAAACGGAAATTGAATTCACTGTTCTCTCTAATACAAAAGACAAAAGCAGGAGATTGAAGGAGAGTTCTCAGTATGCACCAACCTGTGGACACAGTACCTGGGCTAGCACAGGCTCACCTCCCCCATTCTCTGTTGGCTTCTTCCACACCAAATTGCTCTCTCCAGGAATTTATATTCTGAAACACTGGGAGCAGCAGATGACTGTTGTCATGTTAAAGGCCACTTTAACAGCCAGAGAGATACTTGTTCTATGTGACCAGAAAATAGAATGGGGGGAAAAAAGTCACAACAAAGGGATCGATCCTGACAATAAAAAAAGCCACAGGGCAACAAGCATCACAGGAGTTCTCCTGTCTCACAGCTCTGTCTGTCTACTCAGTGGGGAGCCACTCCATCTTCCTTACATTTCCTTTGCTCTGAAGTCAAGAGCCTTGTGCTCCCAAAAGCTAGGCAACCTCAGTTAAATCATGTTTCATTTCAATCTATCACAAAATCCCACCTCCCTCACCAAGGCGGGATAGGGGTACTTATTTAATACTTATTTTTAGCCATTGAGACCAAAGAGGGGAAAAAACTCAACTGAGAATGGATAGAAGAATACACTTTGCTTATTGATGAAAAGAAAGAATTGTTTTCTTCCCTAAAAGTTTCTGCTGCCCTCTGTGAACACAGGGAAGATGTCCTCCACACAAATGACAAAGTAGAAAGACAGAAAACATTCGGATCTTTAATGCCTTCAGTGGGTTATTGAGCAACCGCTAGAATCAACTCCTCATGAATTTATTATCTGACATAAATGACTAAGCCACCGTTAAATGGAGAATTTGTACCTCCAGCCTCCAGCATTTGAGCTGATACTTGTAACTTGAGTGTAGCACTCAAATCAATGGTTCAGGGATCCTGGAGCCGAACAGTTTGTGATGTGCTCAGAGACTACATCTCACTTATAACTCCAGCTGTAGGGAGATTAGAAGCTTCTGGCCTCTGTAGTATCCACATTCATATATGTGGGTGTGAACCACATGCGAGTGTGCGTGTGTGCACATATAATACTAAACAAACAAACAAACAAAAAACCTTTAAGTGAAATTATAAAAGTATTTCTGGGGGACTAAAGGAAAGGAAGAATGTTCTGGACTCCCTTGCTGTCAGTCCCTCAGATCTTGCTACACTGTATGCTTCTATTTGCTCCCTCTTCCATAATTTACATTTACACAGGTTCTAGAAATGCTTTTCCATCATGCATTTAAAGCTAATCTGAAGACCGTATCTATTATATTCAGGCACTGGACCTATGGATATGATATTGACTCATCTTATTATGAGCATAAGAATGACAGAGCTGCTAAGTTAACTTAGTTGTCACACCAAGGTTTCCCATCAGCCACACTATCTTTGCAGGTGCTTCTGCGCTGTGAATGCTGACTGTCTACATCTGCCAGTCACCATAGAAATGGCCTGGGGGAGTACCCAATGAGGCACGACTTTTAAAAGGCTTTGTTCAATGTTTACATTAGAAAAATATCTCAAAAGTTAGCTTACGGAAGTAATTTTCCATTGACTATAAAAATCTTTCTAAGTTACATCAAAGACCCTCACAAAGTTGAATAGATTTAGGAAGAATTAATAAGTAAGCAGCTAAACAGAATATGACTTTTCCTCTGAAGACGTATTTGAGAAAAATATGATTGGAAAAAGAAAGAAGAAAATTGCAGTTTAATCCTTTATTTGTATCAGTAAATGCAAATGGAGTGAATTTAGTTGACTCAGGTCACGGAAATAACTAAGGGAAAATTCTACCAAATGATGGGGATAACATTCTCTGTCTCTTCCTGCTTTATGGTCTGTTTAGAATGCTGAAACCCATTTATAAATTTCTGTTGTTTTGTTTCATTGTTTTCAAACAGTAGCTAAAATTTTAAGGTTGAACAGGAATCAAATTATTGCCACAAGAATGGTGTGGTGATGTGAGGCTTCCTCACATAAGGTGAGAAAGGAGAATCTCTTCTGTAAGAGGCACCCATCCCTCAGTGTACATCAGTGTGCCCATGATCTTAGCACACTTACTCTAATAGGTTTGGACACATATAAGTTCTCAGAGGGTTTCCAATGGCCACATGCTGCTTTTATGAAATAGCCGTGCATGCATGTTATTTCATGCAACACCTGTCAAAGACGGCTTGTCACCCATGGCTGGCTAAACTTCTAAGGAAATATTATCCACTTGAACTCCAGATCACTTGCATGTAAGTTCAAAGCAGTTTTCAGACATCTCATCAATCTCTTCATACTTTCCCTTATCTCCCTCCCCTTGTCTCCCTCTATTTCCCTTTTGTACTCTTCCTCCCCCCTCCCCCCACCACTGTCCTTTCCTGTCCCATTTTCTTTTTTACTTTAACCTATTTTATCAAATTTTGTGACTGGACTTCTGATTGATCATGTAAAAACAAATTCTAAAACTGTAAACACTTCCCACTTCATCTCCTCCACACTTCACTAGGACTGCTGCAAGCAATTTAGTTTGTTTTCTTCTGTGCTGTCTCTACTACGTTTCCTGATTTGCATTTTTGCTTTAAGTCTTTCGGAGATGGTATTGTCTATAATATATGATTTTAAAAATCATAAACAGAAAGTAAAATTCAGGGAGATGAAGTGACTTACCCAACTACACTGCTGTTAGCCACATATTTTATTACAGTCTTTCAAAAATTATCTGTGAATATATGTTTGGTTGTGTTCTTAGAAATACTTAATGTACGAAGTCTCCAGAGAGGGTTTATCACTCATGCTCTAAGTTCATTATAGGTGCTCCTGGTCTCCATGGCAATCTATTGCAGGTCTCAGAAGCATCCTCTGCTATGGAAACTGCAGTCCCTAGGTAGGGCCTGGTGGATGGTGAGGGAGGCTCCACACTGCTCTTAAAGTCCAAGTACCCATGCCCTGCTGGCATACCACTTGACATAAGATAAGAGGATCCTAGCAAATTAGTGAGCCTCACATTAGACCCAGTACAGAGTCGTGGCTCCTTTCCCATCTTTATGGAACCTCCTTCAGGTACTGGCAGCCAGGCATCTACCCATAATGACAGTGAGATAATTGACTACTCCAGAGCTCCTGTTTATTCCCCCATTGGTCCAAAGACTATATAAAATGTTTGTTACTGCTCCATATAGTCGATCTGCACCCATGCTGGTCTCCTGAGTCTGTTTCTTGGATAGTGACTCTGCCTCCTTCACCATTTCATAGATACCAGTTCCCACACTCTGCCAATCTCACAGCAGAGGGAAAGGGAGATTTCCTGGCACTTATATGGACCAGAAAACCTCTATACTAACATGACATTTATCACAGCAAGTTGCAAGACCAAGCCCAACACCAGGGGTATAGGACAGGTAATTATCAGTGAGAGAAGGAGCCATAGCATGTACTGCATTGCAGTGTGAGGTTTACACACCTTGTCCTTCTGATTTACATTCATTAGATTTGATTGAGAATCTTGTTCTGTGTTCCATTTTACCCCTCTGCAATCTTAGAAGTCATTTTTATTGCTTATCATAAGTATTAAAAATATATTTAATTATTCCAAAACAAGTCACACTTGTACTAATCCTGACAGCATAACCTGACTGTAATATCTCAATACTGATTTACATAATATTTCTCAAGTGTTTTACTTTATATTTGACAATCATATTTACTTACTCTTTGGCTCACAGACAACATCCTCTGAAATTTATTGTTATGTCTAATTTTATTAGACACTGAGGGAATATGCACTCATGGCCTGTGTATGTAAGGCAGGAGACCATTTGCAAAAGTCAGCTATCCCCTTCTATCAGGTGAGTTTGGGGGACTTACGTCAATTTTTTGACTTATATCAACAGGCATGGGGACGAGTGCCTTTGTCCTCTGAGCCATCTATCTAACCTGAAATACATTCATTTTTAGCAAATAGTTTACTGAACTTCCTTTGATCATGAGCTGGTTGCCTAGCCTTCCAGAGAGTGTCTTTAAATACCTTTGATGAGAAGCTAATAATAGTAAGCTGGCAATGTACTGTTTATTCACCCGATGCAATTATTGTCTCAGAGGTTTGCTGCTGAATAAGCTCACCCCTTTCCAGCACTTTTGGAACTCTAGCTGGCTGGTCCATCTCAGCTTTCCTTTCCTGCACTGTTCTTACGAGAGTTGGGCATATCCTCTATCTGACTCAGTCAAGTCTTTCTCTGATTCATTATTTTGTCTGCCTCTCATTTAGACACCACTTTTGAACCTGGCTGCTTCCCTCAACAAATGAACGTAGCCTTCATTGTTCGGGATTAAAGGTGAATACTAAGGATGTGTCTGTAGTCCAGTCAGAGTAGCCATGTAAGTGGATTAAAATTTCTCTACAGTAAGTCATCACAATTTGGGGTTTTCTGAAAATTTCTTTACTTTCTCTTTATAATTATGTTGCTCTAGTTTAACAGTTATTCTCATGTCACACATTCAAAATCTATTAAACCTGAGAAGAAGTTCAAATACCTAAATGTCATCTGTTTTCCTATATTTAACTCGACTTTCTTCTCTGAATGTTTCAAATTTGGTTTTGTCTTGGATAATCTCAGAGTTTAATATGAGGACTTGGGTTACAATTTTCCACAGGGATTAACCTTAGTTATATTTTCTGAAGGAATGGTATACTTTTCCTTATGTGATTAACCTTAGTTATATTTTCTGAAGGAATGGTATACTTTTTCTTATGTACCCACAGCTATAGCAAAAAGCATGTATTCCTTATGAACCTTTTCAAAGAGGGTATCGCTAGTCCTGGTGAGACTTTATGTAGAGGATCTAAATTTTAGAGATGATCAGGGACTAAGCTGTGTCTTTTGATTCTAGAAGTCCTAGGAAACAATACAAACAAAGCTAAGGGAACTAGTTATGGATAAGAAGATTTCCTTTGGGTGGCCTTAAACCTCTGTCGTCAACCTCTCTGATTATATTGCTTTGGCTATATATTTGCCTCTCAAGAATTATTCCTTTCTTTTCAGGATAACAAATACATTTACAGAGGGTTTTCAGGGAGATGTGGGCAAGGGAGATAACAGGAATAGTGCAAAAACCAGAAGTTCCTGGTGGCTTGCTAAATAAAACATCACAAGCAAGACCTCTGTGTTTAGTTGAATTGAAATCATAGGTTGAAATAGATGTCATGTAGCTTACTAAGCACTTACACACACTAAGAAAACACGTGCAGCACATCTTGATGCTTTTTAAATTTCATCCTTTATTTGGTAAAAACACGACTTAACTCTAAGCTCAATGTTTGCAAATAATGGCATGGCAGATGTGCTCTGGGCTTTGGGACATTTCTGACAAAAGGTCTAAGCATGTTCTACAGCATCTTAGTATCTGAACTGTTGCTATTTAAAGAAACCAAACACATTCAAATGAACTTCAGATAAAGTCTTCTTTACCCAAATTATCATCATTCTAAAGCCAGGAAGGCAAATAGTTTCAGAAATTATGTCTGCCCTCAATCCTAATGCTAATGAATCAAGAAACTAAATGGATTAAATAACAAAAGGTATTTATAATAAACAACATATTTTGAAAAAGACTTGTCTGCCATGGATGATGTTGAGTACAGATTTTGCAGATATTAAGGACATAAAGAAGAATGTGTCCCATTTCCTAATACAGACAAAAAGAGAAAAGCGTTAACATGATCGCCAAGGACCATTCTTTGTTCATTTAAAAATAGTCCCATTGCTCCTTTTGTGTGGTGTCTCCTAGGTGATCAGCTAAATCAAGATGAAGCTGAATCTCTCCTTCCCAGACATTGACTGTCAGAAATGTATTAAACTGAACAATACATGCTAACTCAGTGCTTTTTATGAGATGCACATGGCCACAGAAGTCACTGCTGGTGATCTGGGTGAAGAGCGAAAGGTTTCTGTGGTCTGACTCAGTGGTAGGATCAACAAACAAGTTTTTCTCATAACGTAAGTGGCCTTGACAAAGTGAGCAAAGTGTGTTTGCTGTTGAGTAAGGGACATTCTTGTATAGATCAATGAGAACTGTTCAAGTCAGGAGACAGATTGTGGGTGAACATTCCTGGACATACAGGTACTATTGTGCATAAGTACCTAGGGACAAAAGAAGCTATCAGATTCCTTAAACTTTTCAGTCTTCTGAAAAGAAGATGATGTCTGTCAACGTGCCTTTAGAAATCCCTTACCATATATCTAGCAGAGGATAGCTGTGTTGGGCATCAATGGGAGAAGAGTCCCTTGGTCCCATGAGGGCTTGATGCCACAGTGTAGGGGAATTCAAGGCAGAGAGGTGGGAGTGAGTGGGTTGGGGCACACACTCACAGAAGCAGGAAGAGGGGCATGGGATAGAGGATTTCTGGGGGTGGATCAGGAAAGGGGATAACATTTGAAATGTAAATAAATAAAGTATCTGATTTAAAAATTGTCCAGGGAAGAAAGAAAGAGAGAGAGAGAGAGAGAGAGAGAGAGAGAGAGAGAGAGAGAGAGAGAGAGAGAAGAAGAAGAAGGAGGAGGAGGAGGAGGAGGAGGAGGAGGAGGAGGAGGAGGAGGAGGAGGAAGGAAGGAAGGAAGGAAGGAAGGAAGGAAGGAAGGAAGGAAGGAAGGAAGGAAGAGAAAGAAAGAAAGAAAGAAAGAAAGAAAGAAAGAAAGAAAGAAAGAAAGAAAGAAAGAAAGAAAGAAAGAAAGGAAGGAATCTTTTAAACACAAAAAGATAAGAAGCCTAAAGAAGCCTAGGACCAAAGCCCCAATGATTCAATGTCTTCTTATTCCATGATTCTACAACATAAATGTCTCCATATTTCACCAAATAAAAAAAATTCACCAAGAAAAATAAAGAAGAGGCTGCAGAATTTGGTAAATTTGGGGACAAAAGAATGGAGGAAGCAAAAGAAAAATCTGAGGAACAGATTGCCCAGAGACATACGTTATCCTCACTGCGAGCTGCTATTTGGGTCCACATAAAAGTAAGTCTTTTTAGAGTAACACATAAATTATCAGAGTTTGGCAATAAACAATTCAGTGATTTCTAGTTATATCATCCTACTGTCAGAGGTCTCTTAAATATATCCATGGTCTTGGCAAGCATTGTATGTTAGACAGATTTGCCTACCTACATGTCTATTACCCATAGCTTAGAAATATCACTGACCAAAGACAGTGAGTACAATTACACAAAGCCATCTGTGAAGCCAGACAGTTCTCTGTCTTTTCTTTCCTTCTCTAGATCCAGGTTAAGTACATATACGTTTCATGTCCAGTTGGAAAAGATTCAGATATGCTTATATTTTTACAGACATCTCTTTACTCTTTACTTAATCAAAGCTTTACTCTTTCTGTACTTGGTTTTTAATCTTTGTGAATTGCAGGTTTCTTCTTTATTTAAAGAATATTTACCTAGATGCAGCTCACAAAGCAGCAATTATTTTAGAATAACTATAGAAACTTCCAAAAGGATAAAAATTTGTTATTTCTGTATCACTTTCAAATCTAAATATTGGCATTTGCCTCCTTTGAGAATGTTAGATCTTGAACACAGTCTTCCATGAATAGTTTAAAGCTGCTAAAAGAGGAAACGTGTCTGACCCCCAGACACACTGTGGTCCTCAAATAATAAATAATTAAAAAATAGCATCAATGTCTGCACAGATTTCAATATAAATGTTTTCTTACTCTCATCCACTTGAATCTCAAACACTGGTAAATCCTACACTGAGTAAAGTTAAGCCTTAACGCTCATCTCATCCCCCTGCCCCCTAAAAAACAAACAATATCCAGTTTATGGTGTTTTGGAATTAATACTTCGGTAGTCTGGTTATGTATGAAAATTGGATTGGCTCCTTTTCCTCCTAGGCATGTTTCTGGGTTTTATTTTACTTTTAACCTTTTTTCCTTTTATTGACAATGGATTCTTTTTTTACATACAATGCATCCTCATTAGAGTTTCACTTCTCTCTCCTCCTCCAAGTTCCTCCCCATCACCCATACCCTTCATATATATTCTTCTTATGTCTCTAATTAGAAAAGAACAGGCTTCCAAGAGATAATAACCAAATATGTCAAAATCAAATATGATAAGATAAAGCAAGAGTATCATATCAAGGTTGGACAAGGCAACCCAACAGGCAGAAAAGGGTTCAAAGGGCAGGCAAAGAATCGAGGTCTCACTTGTTCTCATAGTCAGGCGTCTCATAAAAGTATTAAGCTAAAAGTTGCAATATGTACAGAGGTGCTGGTGCAGATTTGTATAGGCACTATGCTTGTTGCACTAGTCTCTATGAGCTCATATATGCCTTGCATAGTTTCTTCACAGGGCCCTGTTCTCCTGTTGCCTTCCATCTCCTCTGGCTCTTACAAGCTCCTCAGAATTCCCTGAGCTCTGAGAGAAGGGGTGTGAATTTTCAACATTGGATATTTTACATTTTTATAAGTCTAAGGATACTTGTGAGTCTCAAGGTGATCTCTTAGTTGTAAAATATTTCCTTGCTGTTGCCTGATTCCTTTGAATTGGAATAGAAATGTATCTCCTACACCACTGTGAGTGGGAAATATGTGACCAGGTATATTTATTTCTAGGTTCTATAATGTTTTATTGCCCTGAATCTGTTTGGTACAACTCCCATTCTGCTGAGATTTGTATAACACATTATAAAGTTTGAGGTCAAACACTATAAAGTCCAGCTTTGCTCATTTCATATAAAAAAGTTTAAACTTCTTGGGACTTCTGTGTGTCCACACATATTTTCAAATATTTTGAACAATTTTGTTTTCTGGTTTGTCCTTCTAACAGATTACATTGGCTTTCTTTCCCAGTTTTCCATGCTTTTATGCATTAAACAATAATAAGTGATTTTTGTGTCCATGGACCTCAAAGGAGTCTACACTTAAACTGATCTAAAATTGGTGTACAGAAAGCAATCATGTACCTCCATTCTCATCTCACACTCCATGCTTGTACTATAAAGACCCATCTACATATAAACTATCCTGCTTCACATGGCACCACAGCTGTGTCTTCATCTCTAAGTACCATACAAAACCACCAGCTACTCCAATAGAAATGCCAGCCTTGACCACGATCATCTATAGAACTCTCTAGATGAAGATTCTCCTCCTCCTCCTCCTCCTCCTCCTCCTCCTCCTCCTCCTTCTCTCTCTCCTCCTCCTCCTTCCTTTTTTATCTTTAAATATGCACATGAAGAAGAAATAAAAGGATAGTTATTATTGTACATTTCTGATAAAATAGGTTAGTCATATGCACGTACAAAATTTTCTTTAAATTCCTAAGGTCTAGTGACGACACAGCATGAAAAGAAGGATACTTTCTTTTTAAATTTATTCTTTATTATTACCTACTTAGTGTTGAATTTAATTGGCAAATAATTGCTGAGTCCTGCATGTTCATAGGAGGAATGGTGTGACAAGGTTCCCACTCATGGAACTGAGCCAGCAGGCTTCCATGAGTGTTGACATGATGGTTGCCTGATATGAGGCTTGTTTGTATGAAAATACATAGTTTACTTCCTGTTCCTCCTTCGAGAAATATTCTTCCTGACAAGGTTACCAGGGAATATCCTTTTTGCAAAGTTTAATGACTCTATGATAATTAGAGATAGTACACAAGTCAGTAAGGCAAGGGTATGTCTATGTTCTTAGCAAAAATAGCAAGTGCTGTGAGCTTCTGGACACCCCAGGCTGTGGGAAAGAACTCTGAAAATATGAATTATATGAGGTGATTTGAGGATCTATAAAAACAGAGGCAGCTACACTATGAACCATCTTGTCGGAAAGATACAAAGGCATGCAGATACAAAGGCAGGCAGATTTTTGAGTTCAAGTTCACTCCAAGTCAGAGAGAATTTAGACTCAAGCATGGTGGGAATGATGATCTTAGAGTCTGATCCCACCCAACTAGCTTGTTATCTGTGTTTACAAAGGCAGGCAGATCTCTGAATTCATTTGCAATGCTAAAAAAAAAATGTACTTGCTGTTCTTTTCTAAGAATCAAGCAGGTTAGATTATAAAATGCTGATTCACTGGATAATCAAAAGCCAACCTGGGTAAATGATCGGATTGATTCATAAATAAAAGACTGGGCTTTGGCCTCTAATAGCTGAGCTATCTAGATTTACTGTCTGAAGAGCCAGCAAAAGCAAAACCCAAGGCTGTCAACTTGTACAACTTGGAGTCATTCTTTTTGCTGCACCCAAATACCTCTTCCTCAGGACCCCTTTCCAAGTTGAGTCTGGTCCTTGGCAAATAATACTTGTATCTATGTGTACAGTGTGGAATTTTAATATGTATGTGTATTGTAAAGTGACTAAATCAAGCTAATTAACATAAACTTTTAAATGAATGAAACAAAGGATAGTTTAAAATCCTTGCTATTTTATTTAAATAAGTATTTTTTCCCCAAAAAATTGGTCAATCCTAAAGAGAGATGCTTTTCTTTGTACTGAGATTGTATCATCTAGTGAAAGACCCACAACGTGAGGACTCCCCCACATTCTGACTCAGGAGAGGCGACACCCCAAATCACCCACAAGAAACGGTCTTGCTGCAAACTGCAAGAGGATTTTTATTCAAGAGTGCTCTTGGGCCCAAGGTCATACACCACGCAAGGGTAGAGGACCGTGGCGCCCCGAGTAGCTGGATAAGGGGGTATTTAAAGGGAGAGACCACAACTCAAAGAAGTGGGGAGGGCATTGTTGGAAAATACCAAAAATACCAGTTAAGAGTCCCAAGGAAGTGCAAAGTCACAAGAATCTCAAGGAATACCTGGTAATTGTGCAGGTTATCTCTCAAGACAGTTTCTAAGAGCCCCTAACAATAGCACATTTGCATAGCGGGTTCCAGCAATGGTCAGGGTGACTTTCAATGGTCAGGGTGACTTTCTTTGAATGAACACTCTTTGAACCCAGGAAGCAGGTGGGTGAAGGAATGTTGCTATCTGTTTTATGATTAGCATACCTTGGAGCAATGAGTCACAGAGGTCACATTCCCAAGCCTGGGCCAAAAGGCCTAGAATTTTGTTTTTACGTTATATTATATTATATTATATTATATTATATTATATTATATTTCACTAGAAGCTGAGAAGATCCTCCCTTAGAGGTGTCTATCCTAAATTCCAAAATGAGAATTCCATTTTGGTGAAATCTGATCCTCTACCTTCTACTAAAATAAAATATTTTCATCACATGGTACCCTCACCATTCTGGAAACACTTCTGGATAATTATTTTGAGTTAATATTAAGCTATGAACTTTAGGGTAAGAGAATATGCATTTTGGGTACATTCGTGGTATTGTGTAGGACTAGGCAAGATAATGTGATCTAATTTTGAAATGATTGGTATTTCTGTTTTGGCATCAGAAAGAACAGTCATTGTTGCATACGGGACCAATGTAAATATTTAAAATACTTTAGCTTTACTTATATACTTAATTAACTTGTTTTCATCATTCTTTGGCAAAGAAAAATCTAGAGCCCAAATTTACTCAGTAAAATAAAGTCCAAAGAAATATCCTGGGCAGCAACAATGTGTCTACCTAGTGTTATTTTCCTGTGTCCTACACAAGTCACATGATCCAAATCCAAGCTTCCAGAGTCCCATGAGGAACATCAGACATAATGAAAGCATACTAAAGAACATTCAGTAATTAATGTTTAATTGCCAGAAGTCAAAATTGAGTCAAGTTAAGCCAATGCACTTATTCTTTGCCATGAAAAACGAAAATGGAATGTGGAAGACAAGAAGTACTGGACATACTGTGATTTTTATTTTCTCCCTCAGGAAGTGAAGCAGAGTGTTCAACAGCGAAGCAGTGAAACAGATTGTTAATTTCATAATGATGGCCCCTAAGATTAAACAGCAATCATTATCCTTGGTTATATAATTGCTAATTCAAAACCACCCAAAAAGAAAAACCTTCCTAACATCAAAATAATGGGCCTGGGGTGGCTGAACGGAACATCTTGCCTAGATTCGTCAATTCTAATGTATACGACAGTGAGGAAATAAAGCCACCAGCTTGAGAACTAACTGCATGAAGCCATTTAGTTCATATTTTAAGAAACATGTCATCATTTTAATGTTATAGCTAATATAAGTTTAAAGGATCAACCTACTTCTTTCTAATATGGAATTCATCACACTAAATACAGTAATGAGTGCTTGAAATTTCGCTAATAAATATCAAGGCCAGGCTTTTGCTGCTCTTTGCCTCTGCAAAGCAATGATAATCTGCTATCAATGTTTTACTACATTTGAGTTGTTTTTCTTTTATAGATCTAACCATAAAAATTGGTAAAGGTTAACTGGCTGATACACAAATGAGGCAGAATCATTTTAACAAACAGTTCGTAGGTAGAAAGTAAACAGCACATGGTAGAAGAGGTTCCTGGGGAGGATAGATGACAAGACCCTGCCTTTTCCATCTCACAGGTTCAAAGGCATTGTGGCCTCCAGATGAGTCCAAAGGTAGCAAGCAAGAGTTAATGTTATCTGAGGAAAGCACCAAGGTCCTTCTTGTCTTATAGAAAGGGTTAGGAAAATAACTATTAGTTTAATCACTTCTGTGAATCTAAAAAATTATATCTAAAGTGATATACTTGAAATTGTTTTTTTGTCTAATGCATGTATGTGAGACAAATAAATGCTTATGTGTGTTTCATTTGAAAATATCTCTTAATTGAACTAAATAAGAATGAAATCAAGCAAAAATACTCAAATTTAAATTTTAAATATTAGTATTAATTTAATATATATGATATATAATATAAATATATTTACATATTTAAAGTACATGTTACTTAGCTCTGTTTATTGAAAATATAAGGAAAAAAACTAATTAATGCAGAAATAATGAGAACCCCAGATTCTTATTTAGATCATACTCCAAAGAAATCATAACACAGAGAAATGAAGATATTAAAATTTCTGTGACAGAATAAATATCCAAGCTACAGGTTGGAGAAAATGTTGTTATTCATCATCTGACACAGTACTAAGTTTCAGAATACAACAACAACAACAACAATAACAATAACAACAATAACAACACCCTCAAAAACAAAAATTCAAATAATATAGTTAAAATGGAATAATTAATCTGAAAAAATTTCAAAACTGTGAGTAAACAATAAAATTTAAAAATTATCCATATAATAAGTAATGAAAAATGCAAATAAAACTTCATTAATATAGCATCTTGCCCAGCTTACAATGACTACTACCAAGAAAGCAATAAACATTAAATGCTACCAAAGATAGTGAGAAAAGGAATTCATATACATTTGCTAGGATTACAAATTAGCATAGCAATTTGGATTTTCCTCCAAAACAAAAACATTGAACTGTAGCTATCTCACCTCTGAACCTATCCAAGAGAAATGAAGATAGTAGGTCAAAGAGAAACTAGCAGAATACACACAATTCAGTAAAGACAATTGTGTGTGTGTGTGTGTGTGTGTGTGTGTGTGAGAGAGAGAGAGAGAGAGAGAGAGAGAGAGAGAGAGAGAGAGAGAGATTATTTTACAAGTATATTTTACAACTGTATTTCATGATCTCCTTAATAGAATGCTACTAACATGATAGGAAGCTGAGAACAATAGCAAACAATGTAAATCCCTTTCAGTGTAAACAAGCCTGTCAAATCCAAATCAAATAACTAATAAAGAAACCTTTTCTGAATTCTGATTATTCCCATTTTTACAACCTCTAAAGAAATTCTTAAAATAGAGAATTTAGATTTTCAGAATTGGAATGTCAAAATGATTTTGTGGCCTCATGTATGAAAAGTCAGGACCCATGTGTTTTGATATATATATATATATATAATTGTGCCTAGTCTTATTGTAATTTGTTATGCTGTTTTCGGTTCATAATCCTGAAAGGCCTGCTCTTTGATTGATGGGAAACAGAAGAGTGAATCTGGGGCAGAGTGGAGGGAAAGGCATTGGAAAGAGTAGAAGAAAGAAAAACTGCAGCCAGGATATACTGCTTGAGACAGTAACAACAACAACAACAACAACCAATTAGAGATACAGTCATATAACTTAGCAGCAAAAAGCATCTTAGAACCACTAAAATAAAGAGTATGTCTATTAGAAGCCATAAATAGAAATTAAACGTCTGATATAGACATACATAGAGTTGAGCATACATAAGATAATCTTTGGTTTTATTGTTGTTGATGATGATGTTGTTGTTGTCTGTCAAACAGAAGAAATAGTTCACAAGATTTGGCCAACTTTAAGCCTAAATAATTTTAGATATTCAATTTTGATCATAAGATAAGACACAGACAATAACACTTCAAAATATTAGCCATATATTCAAACAGGATTGCCTTTATTAAAATTCTCATGTAGAACTATGTCTGTAGTTATTTCTGCCTTCTGACCTACTAACTTTATCATCACTACCTATCAGCTACCAAGAAGCACAAGTCTTAAATTTTACCCTGTGCAAGCTACCTCAGTATAGCAGCTTTGACATGCCTGTATATTTGTGTAGAGGTTTCTTTGTGGGGAGCAGAGTTATAGAATGGAAATGATAAATTACTGTTATACTCTGAAAATGAATGAACAGATGTGGCTCAATTTTTTAAGCGAAAGGTATTATAGTTTGAAATTACTGTCTGATTTCAATACTTCTCCTGAAGGCATTTTTGTGTTTCTAGATAAAAAATGTCATTGTTTAAAACAAGAGGGCATCATTCTTGCTCAATATGTGATGGCATGAATGTCACCTCTCTCTAAATTGTACTTTGTTCAACTTGTGTAAGATTATAAATTTTATAAGTAAATGTCTTGACTCATCTCTCAGTAGATGTGGGCTTTGTAATTCACTAAATGCCTGCTTAGACCCCCCTCCACTACATTTTTTTATTAAAACATTATTATATTATTTTTACTGATTAAGTTTAGTAAGAAGTTTAGTAAGAACTTTATCTCTATATAAAATATAATTTTGCTATTTTAAAAGGATTTTTGAATTTTGATGTAAGAATACATTTTTTGAGACAGGGTTTCTCTGTATAGCCCTAGCTGTCCTGGAACTCACTCTGTAGACCTGGCTGGCCTCAAATTCAGAAATCCACCTGCCTCTGCCTCCCGAGTGCTGGAATTAAAGGTGTACACCACCACGCCCGGCTAGCCTTGTATTTTTAATCTGCTTTTTAATGGGATAAAACTGTCATGAGGAAAAAAGAAATGCAAAATTAAGAAAAGCTCTGGGAATGGAGAGGAGAAACAGGAATGGATAGCTATGGTGGATGAGGTAAAAGCACACGGATGCACTCTGACAAGAATATCTTTATGAAAGCTACCACTTTGTACAATATATTGATGGAATATTTTGGAAAAAAGAAAAACTAGGTCTCAAGTGTAAACTACAGATTTTTTTCAATTTCATCTTCATTTAGACATAAAACAGTGAAGACACAAGCCATCTCTAATATATGAAAACGTGTAAAGTCAATGTGAGAATCGCCTCCTTCACCTTGCCCAGGGCCAAGTTTTTCCCGATGAAAACGTCCCCATCTTTGGATTGCCATTTAAAGGATTTTACTCATATCAAGACTAGAGTTGTAATAGTGTAAAACAAAGGGTTATAGACTGTAGTCTTCATGTAATTGGCCCAAAAATCCAGATTAATTTGTTTGCTTCATATTTATCAAACAATTAACATTTTATTACTGGTGAGTTTTCCCCGCTCTTGTCTGAAAAGCACCAAATTCACTGCTGCTGTTGGAAGACATAATAAATTTAATGTTTCTTTAAAATAAATAACTTCCTCAAGGGACTCCTCTATTTCTTCTATCTTCTTCTTCTTCTTTTTTTCTCACTTATCAATTTTTTTTTTATTATGGGACTTCATTAAGTTTAAAAGACAAATTTAAGAGGATATTTTCTCCATTTTGATATGCCTGATGCTAAAATGAGTGTTCTACTCATTGGTTTTTTAGATTCTTGAAAATCTTATATTCTCAACTTGACCTTCAACATGCAGTCCCACTGCACATAGCCCCTCCCTTCTTTGGGAAGGGATCTTAGAAGCATGTATTTTGTTTTGTAAGCTTGCTTCTCCCTGGTTTCTCAGCATGTGCTTCAGGAATTCCTAGAAATTCCTAGGAACAGCAGTTAGGAGGGATGAACTTTGTGATTCTATCTCTTTAGTTGTTCAATGAGAGTCATGGCAACAAAGAAACTCTGTTACCTAAAATACACTGTTTCTTTTACTGTTAATCTCCCTAGGTATTAGGCCTTCACAAAAGCCTCACCCCATTTGACTTGAGCTAATAGATTCCATTACATGAATTCTAATGTCTGAGTTTTTTCTGTACTGTTTTTATGGGTTTTAATTTTTAATATTTAGTTGACAAAATATTTCACATATTTATGGTATATGACATACTGATTTGATGTATGCAATATGAAATGATATGGTAATCTAATTAATTAACAAATCAATTGCCACCCATGCAAGCACTGATTTCCTAGAATGTATTCCATAGAAACAGGTAGAAAGCTTCCATGGGTCAAATTCTGGGCTGCAGCTTATTGGAGATTAAGATGGCAATGTTGAGACTACCATTATTGCTCTTTATAAAGCATAAAAGGGGAACTTTTTGTTAAAGCTATATTTCAAAATTAACAGTTGTCTTCCATGCTTCCAGGCCCATAAATAGAACTTGACACACATTGCCTCAGAAAGAAATATACAAGACAAGTTCTATAGAAGCAACATAAAAAGAGAAAATTGGTAAGGCCTTGTCAATTTCAAACAATGAATGTAAAACAATATATTCCTCAGGTATTAAAGTAAGAAAACAGATTAACTATTAAATTAGACCATTTTCCTTTATTATTCAGAATTAATTATGTTATTGCTAGCACCTTACCATGCCAATATACTGTTCTATTGTGTTGAATGAATAAAACTTGAATTCAGTAGAGCTCACAGTCATTTGAGGTGCCACAATTTACCTCACATATCAGAATGGATATATTACTTGAAATTGATGAACCAACCCCTAAACTATATTCCTCTTAGAGGACACATAGACACTGCCCCTGTTAAAATATAAAAACACATAACAATGGGACCCCCAGGGTCTTACAAGAGATATATAAATTACAAATCATAGTGGTGATGGTTAGCTATACTTTGAGAAAAAAAGCTAATGATTTCAATGATGATAAGAGCCTACAATGGTAGAGACCAGCTCATAGTCATTGTCATCATACCCTAAAAGATTGGAGAGGGCTACACAGAGAATGGTCATCAGAATAGTTAGAATTATTAGAGCTGTACAATAGCTCATAATCAGAATGACAAGAAAGGAATGACAACCTACTTTTTGAAAGTATTTCATAACAAAAAATATTAGTGTAGAAAACAAATACAGAGGAGAGAAGTTTAGCTGCAATATTTGCCACTTGTGAGGTTTTCTACGGTTCACAAACTAAAAGCCACTTTAATGAAAAAGAAGTCATGTCTATTTGATGAATGGCCCTGCAATATAAATCCTTCAACCCTTCTTACAAGTTTTTTCTAGGAGGAACTGTAGATACTTGTCAAGGTGACTGAACATTACAAGGTGGTTAAAAAAAAAGACTTTTCAAGAGATATTTGATATTGACTGTGAACAGATTCCAATATCCAGAGAAAACAAAAACCTACCAAAGGTTATAGGTCACAGTTAGGGCTTATGGGAATTAGGTGGAGTCTCTGTTCAGTGAGACTGGATGATTCCTGGTATTATTATCCAAGACATTTGTGATGAGAACAGATACATTTAGTCAAAGAGTCCAGAACCAACTGAGTGGTGTTTGTTTTTAAGGGAAGAGTCATAAGGATACCTGAAAATGTCATCATCACATACATCACTGACACATTAGGCCAAAACAAGGCTGTATTTCCATGGGAACTTAAGAGAATGGTGTTCACAGAATGAAAAAAAAAGAAAAACAGTTCATGGAATATAAAGGTGGTAATTTATTGACTAGTGAAACACTGATATTCTAATAAGGTAGTGATGGTAATTGGGGCCACATAATAAAACATAAGGCTGGAGAAATAGCTTAGGGCAAAGTGGTTGGTGTGTAAATATAAGGATCTGATGATGGATCCCATGTAAGATACAGAGCATGAGCATGCACCTGAAAGTCCAGTGATAGAAGGAAAAGACAGGAGCATCCTAGGATGCTCACTGGTCAGACATTCTAGCAAGCCATTGAGATCCAGAGCCAGTCAGAAACACTCTCTTACAAAGTAATGTGAAAAATTACAAGGGAAGATAGTCAATGACAACTTCTGGCTACCAAACACACACACACACACACACACACACACACACACACACACACACACACCCCACACACAAACATGCATATATGGGATTTTCTTTCTTATCTCATTTTATAACCTTGTCTTCTAATGTGGGTAATAGCAACATAATCTCAATGTTCTATTTCATCTAAATATTAACTCTAATGATCTCTTACTATAAAATTTATTAGAAATACAGCCTTTTATATCTGAGAATACCAAACTGTTACCAGAAGTTAGAGAAGGCCACAACTAGGAACAGCTACCTCTGAGGCAGAAGTCCTTTGTAAGAGTCTGTCAACCTCTAAACAAATTATACAAAATTTTCATATATTTATCCTTTACTGTGTTACATATAAAGCAATCATTAAAACTTAATAAAAGATAAAAGAGATAGCATCTAACACAGATAGCCATATTTATGAAAACTCAGTTCTCTTAAGCATACAACAGTGTAAAACTCTGTAATTTTATAATAAGGTTGTGCCGTGTCTGTCACATAGCTACTCTTCATTTGAAAAGCAGCCTCTAATAGGACGGTACTCCTCAATCATGGCTCATCTCATAAATATGCTATGCCCTCACTCCATCTGGAATGGCTATTAAAGAGATTCCCTGGAGTGAAATGCTCTCTCCAGATCTATACCCCCTGGTCTTGACAAAGAAGCCAAAAATCACACAATGAAAAAATAAAGCATCTTCAACAAATGGTGCTGGTCTAACTGGATGTCTGCATATTAAAGAATGTAAATAGACTCATATTTATCACCCTGAACAAAACTCAAGTCCAAACAGATCAAATATCTCAACATAAAACAGGACACAATAAATCTAATAGAAGAGTAATGAGGAATAGCCTTGAATGCATTGGTTCAGGAGACAACTCTATAAACAGAACACCAACAGTTAAGGTAGCGAGTTCACCAATTAATAAATGGGACCTCATGAAACTGTCAGGCAATGACACCTTCATTAGGACAAAAAAGACACCTTACAGAATGGGAAAAGATTTCACCAACCCTACATCCAACAGAGGACTAAGACACAAAATATATAAAGAACTCAAGATATTAAACTCCAACAAACTAAATAATCTAATTAAAAATGAGCTAAGCAGAAAATTCTTAACAGGAATATTTAATGGCTCAGAAACATGAAAAGAAATGCTCAATGTCCTTAGTCATCATGAAAATGCAAATCAAAACATCTCTGAGATTCCATCTTACACTTATCAGAATGGGTAAGACCAAAAGTTCAAGAGAGCACATGCAGGAGAGGATGTGGAGCAAGAGGAACACTTTCCCATTGCTGGTGGGATTCCAAACTTGTATAACCACTTTGGAAATCAATCTGGCAGCTTCTCAGAAAATAGGGAATAGTCCTACCTTAAGAATCAGCTGTACCACTCCTGGACATATGCCCAAAAGATTCTCCACCATACCATGAGGACACTTGCTCAATTATGTTTATAGAAGTCTTATTTGTAATAACCAGAAACTGGAAACAACCCAGATGTCCCTCAATTGAAGAATGGATAAAGAAAATGTGGTACATTTACACAGTAAATACTACTCAATTCTTAAAAACAAAGAAATAATGAACTTTGCAGACAAATAATGGAACTAGAAAATATCATCTGGATTGAAATAACACATAGAAAGACATGCATGGTATGTACTCATTTAAAAGTACATATTAGCCATAAAGTACAGGATAACCATGCTACAATTCAGAGACACAAGAAGCTAAGTAACAAGAAGAGGCCAAGAAAGGGTGTTTGTATCTCACTCAGAAGGGAAAATTAAATAAACATTGGAAATGGATGGAGTAAGGAAATTGGGTGGGAGTGGGGATGGAAAGGCAAACAGAGTAGGGTTAAGGTGTAGAAAGAGTGGGGGTGCGGTTGTGAGAGAGAAGAGAAATCCGTGGGGGGAGGGCCACATCTCTGAGACAAGCTAGAAACCTGGAACAGGAGAGGCTCCTGGGAGGATATTGAAGTGACCCTAGCTGTGACTCCTAGCAGCAGCAGTGGATAGAGAACCTGAAGTAGCCACCGCCTGTAGCCAGTCAGGACTTTCATTAAAGGAAGGGGGACACCAAACTATCTACAAAAGCTTCAACCCCAAATTTGTCCTGCATGCAATATATGCAAGGATAAAGATGAAGCAGAGATTGAGGGAAAGGCCATTTAATGACTGGGCAACTTGAGACACACCTCATTGGAGAGAGCCAACCCATGACAGGATTAGTGACACTCTGCTATACAGGAGCCTAGCAAAACTGTAATCTGAGAGGCTTCATATAGCATCTGATGGAAACAGATACAGAGGCCCAGGGCCAAACATTAGATAGAGCTCAGGGAGACTTGTGGAAGAGTCAGGGGTGGATTGGGAGGACTGGAGGAGTTAAGGACAGCAAACAAACAAAGAAACAAAAACAAAATCAAAAACAAAAACAAAAACAAAAACAAAAAAACCCTACAGAGCCAACTAACCTGGGCCCACAGGAGCTCACAGAGACTGAAGCACCAGCCAAAGAACTTGCATGGACTGGACCTAGGCCCCCTATACATATGTAGCAGATATGTAGCTTGGTCTTCCTGTGGGTCCCCTAACAATTGGAGCAAGGGCTGTCTCTGACTTGAACTCTGCTGCCTGCCTTTGGATCCCTTTCTGCCATCTGGGCTACCTTGTTTGGTATCAGTGAGATGTGCTTAGTATTGATGCCACTTGATGTGTCTGGGTGGTTTAGTGATAAGGGATAGATGCTTCCTTTCTCTGGGGAGAAGGGGAGGGAGGAATGAGGGAAAGGGATGGGAGGGTGAGACTGGGAGGAGAGGAGGGAGGGGGTCTGCAATCAGGATGTTTAAATAAATTAATTAGTAAGACAGAGAGGCAGATAGAGAGAGACAGAGAGAGGCCCTAGAGTATTAGTTCATACTTACTCAGAGTCAGTACCTAACTTGTGGATCAAACATAATAGCAGTGAAGAACAGGTTATAAAATGTGATTCTCATTATTGTATTATTCCTCAGCATCAAAATTCCCATCTAGGCTTCAGGCTAATCATTAGGCACAAGCAGAGATGAAAGCTCCGGTTTAAAGTTTGAGCAGAGGTCTGAAATGATGACTCAGTGGTTGAGAGCACTGATTGCTCTTCCAGAGAACCCAGGTTCTGTTCCAAGTTCCCACATGGTGGCATCTCCAGGGGATCTGTGGTGGTTCTGTGAGAATGACACAAATAGGCTCAATCAATTTGAATACTAAGTCCTCAGTTGATGGTAATGTTTGGGGAGTATTAAGAGATGTGGCCTTGGGATCAGAGGTGTGTTATTGGGTCTGGGATTTGAGATTTCTAAGGCCCATGCCATTCCTAGTATCTCACTGTCTCTGCTTGTTGCCTCTAGATCAGATGTCAGCTCTTAGCTACTGCTCTAGCACCATGCTCGCCTTCTTGCTGCCACACTCTCCAACATGATGATAATCACTCCCATATGAAACTGTAAGCAAGACCACAATTAAGTGCTTTCTTTTATATTTTCATGAGATTGCTGCCTCTTCACAAGAGTGTAAAGTAACTAAGACCAGATCCAGTTCTTCTGGCTTCTGTGTATGGTGCACATGCATACAGGCAAAACAATCACACATATATTTAAAAAAAAAAAAAAGCCTGGTCAGTACCAAAGCTACTGAATGCAATGGACATGATAACACTTCTGCTATGGAAGCATTCCAGGCACAAAATAACAGACTTTGAAAGAATACTAATGAAATGAGTTTCTTTTACAGGAGAATGCTTTGCAGGACATTATGACACCACCACCATTTCCATATTTATATAATTCTTTGGCACACTATGGCAAGGTTACCACTCAACCAGAAAGTGGCTTTTTGTTTTGTTTTGTTTTTAATTTTTTTAATTAGGTATTTTCTTCATTTACATTTCCAATGCTATCCCAATAGTCCCTCATACCCTACACCCCTCACTCCCCTACCCACCAACTCCCACTTCTTGGCCCTGGCGTTCCCCTGTACTGAGGCATATAAAGTTTGCAAGACCAAGGGGCCTCTCTTTCTAATGATGGCCCACTAGGCCATCTTCTGACACATATGCAGTTAGAGGCACGAGCTCTGGGGGGATAGTGGTTAGTTCATATTGTTGTTCCACCTATAGGGTTACAGACCTCTTTAGCTCCTTGGGTACTTTCTCTAGCTCCTCCATTGGGGGCCCTGTGATCCATCCAATAGCTGACTGTGAGCATTCACTTCTGTGTTTGCTAGGCCCTGGCATAGCCTCACAAGAGACAGCTCAGCTATATCAGGGCCCTTTCAGCAAAATCTTGCTAGTGTATGCAATGGTGTCAGCGTTTGGAGGCTGATTATGGGATGGATCCCCAGGTATGGCAGTCTCTATATGGTCCATCCTTTTGTCTCAGCTCCAAACTTTGTCTCTGTAACTCCTTCCATGGGTGTTTTGTTCCCAATTCTAAGAAGGGGCAAAGTGTCTACACTTTGGTCTTTATTCTTCTTGAGTTTCATGTGTTTTGCAAACTGAATCTTGTATCTTGGGTATTCTAAGTTTCTGGGCTAATATCCACTTATCAGTGAGTACATATCATGTGAGTTCTTTTGTGATTGGGTTACCTCACTCAGGATGATGCCCTCCAGGTCCAACCATTTGCCTAGGAATTTCATAAACAGAAAGTAGTTTTATAGTGGGGAAAGTATGGTGATGGCCTCATGACTACTGTGTTTACTGGTCACAGGAGAACCATCACTAAAAACAACTAGGTTAAGAGAACAATGGAATCACAAGGGAATCAGCTGTCAGCTAGCAAACAACACTGACTAGTTGAAGTATAGTAGAGCTTAGAGAACCACCTGAGCTCGCAACTGATAAGACACTATTTGACAGAGAGTATTTGAGATTCACTAGTCTTTCGTAGCTAGAATACATGGATCCTGGAACTGAGAAATAGAGCAAATTCATATTTATTCTAAATGCACCCAGGGTCAGTGCATTTAGAGTACATATGCCTCAGGAGGGAAATGTTTCAACTGAAGAACACAGTCAGCTTATTTATTGGAAGTGAGAATAAACCAATTGTTTTTCTATAACACTAGGCTACAGTGTCTTAAAAAAAATGGGCACATTTTATTTTACAATTTTGTAAGTCAGTACTCCATCCAAGTTTACTTGAGGCCAAATCAAAATAGACCTAATAACTGCATTCCTTTATTTACTCAAATGGAACGTTCCTTTTTGATGCTCATAATTTCCAGAGGCTATAACCAATTCTTCTCTGATGACTATCTTCTTCCACCTTCAACAATGCTGCATCTCTCTAGTTGCTGTCCATCTTCCTCGCTTCTTCCTACCTCTCCCTCTACAGTCCAAACACTTTGTTAATATCATTAAATAACCAAGGATAATATCTCCACTACATGATCACAAAAATCATAAGAGAACTTACTTCCTTAAACATCATTAGCCTTTAACATACAATCTAACAAATATCATATAAAAATAACCCTGGAGAGGATGGAGCTGGGGTAATGGAGTGCCAGTTAGGAGTATTTGTTGCTGTTACAGATGATGAAGATTTGGATCTTAACACATGCATAACAGTTCACACTCATCTGTAACTCTAGTTCCAAGAGATCTGATACCTGTATCTACAGTACCAGACAAGCACATGTGTTCATGCCCACAAGCATTCATAAATATAAGTAAAAATATTTTTGTGAAAGATTAAAGAATGGGATGTGGATATTTTTAGGGATTATTATTCTGTAATCACAGAATAATTTGGCTATTTGAAATTTTTTCTACTAAAAATTATATGAAAACAAAGGGATTTAAAAAAAAAAACAATGATTAACTCTTTTTATCCCAGGGATACTTTACAAATTATGTAAGAAATTTTTTATAATATGAAGAAGATTCATAAGGTCACATAGAATTGCTTCTATGCTTGATATTTAATGGTAAAACTTTAGTATTAAAAATAATATAAAATGCTTTCAAACTCAAATCATTTGGTAATATAAACTCTAACCAATCACAACAAATCAAAATTCCAACCAATGTGTGAGTAGACATAAGAAAAATACAAAAGAAGTCATTATCATAAAATGTTATGATTTCTTAGGTTTTTATTTGTCCCCCTTTTACTTTTTATAAGGAGGACATGTGGTTCTACTATGTTAAAGTAAAATATGAGATAGACTATATTGATGTCATTCTTTGATGTAAAAAGTGCTGGTAATTTGTCCTTTGTCTTAGTGAGCTACTCTGCCCCTTCATTTAAAGTCCTCTGCACGCTGAGGTAATAATTGACTGTCCATGGAGGCTTCCTTGATACATGAGTTCACACAATGGTGGATACTAGCAAGCACAATGAGAAATAAGTCAGGATTTTTACTCCCCAAGTCTTCTCTGACAATTATGTAAAGGTGCCTATATCGCTATCAGTGTCTGTAGGTATCAATTAACCAAATAAGTTCACTATTACAGCCTCCATTATGGAGATTATAATAATTTTCCCTTCATTGGCTCAGTCAGATTCAGATATGGGAAGGATTCTTAGCAATTGCTCTTCCTATTTCCCCCACCATTTCTCTCTCTCTCTCTCTCTCTCTCTCTCTCTCTCTCTCTCTCTCTCTCTCTCTCTCTCTCTCTCTTTCTCTCTCTCTCTCTCTCTCTCTCTCTCTCTCTCTCTCTCTCTCTCTCTCTCTCCCCTCCCTCCTTCCCTCCTTCCCTCCCTCCCTCCCTCCCTCCCTCCCTCCTCCTCCTCCTCCTCCTCCTCCTCCTCCTCCTCCTCCTCCTCCTCCTCCTCCTCCTTCTCTCTCTCTCTCTCTCTCTCTCTCTCTCTCTCTCTCTCTCTCTCTCTCTCTCATGAAGATTTCTCACTATGTAGCCTAGGCTGGACTTGAACCCATGATCCTTCTGCCTCACCTTTCTCAGTGTTGAGATGAGAGGAATGTGCTCCAAGCTTTTTTTCTTTATACTGGACTTGCCCCTGTTTGTTTTCTCTTATTTCCCATTATCACAGCTGAAGTAATAGGCTCCAATTTAAATTTTTCTATAATATATGAAAGTGCTCTAATCATATGTAAACTATAGGAGAACCTGATTAAGATAAGGGCTTTGGAGCTGACTACATTAGTGTCTCAAACTTGTTTTACCCCTAGGAAGCAGGTTTAGTCAAAATTCAATGATGGTTGCCTGGTAAAATGTCAACTATAGGTTATGTCTCCTGCTGACTGCAACTGAAAAGTCTGGGCTATGCACAAAAGGCACAGGCAGAAAATGTACTGAGAAAAACCTTGTCTTCATGTCTACAACACTGGTGTACAAAGGCTGATAAGCTGGGGTCAATGGGATGAAGTGCCATTATTTTTCTTTTTGTACTGTCCCAAAGGTAATGTTAAAAAAAAAAAGAAAGAAAGAAATTGTAGACACATAGGTATCCCAAACACAAAAGTCCATCTTTCTGAAGAGATAATCTAGAAAAATATTAAAGTAAGGCTTCTGTAGGGTGAAAGGCATGAAAGGGTAAAATAAATCTCTTCCCCTCTTTCTGTCCATCCACCTTCCTTTCCCTCCTTCTCATTGCTCCACCCAAGCAAGACTTTATGCAGACAAAACTGTGAGGTAACTTGAGTGGCTCAGTCAGATAATCCTATCTCTTACACAGATGATTTGTAATAGAAGCCCTCACAACCAAATTGTCAGGGATACTACAGAGATAGTATACAGACAGAAATGTTCCCTTCTCTCCTATGATGTGACAAAAGAAATAGGTTCATCTCTGACATGTATAGGAAAAATGCAAAACTGGCCTTGATACCTGAGTTGAATTTGGAACTCTCATCTGCAGAAAAGATTACTCTTGGAGCTGAAACAGCATGAATAGATGTGATAAATTATTCTCCAAAATCTCAACATGATATAGAATAGAACTTTTGGGCATAATACTTGGATATTCTGGATATAATGTAAGGTTAGTCAACATTTTTTCTTTTAGAAAAATAATGAGTTGAGCTAATTATTCTTTTACAAAATTACTTTATTCTAATTAAGCCATGGATACAAGTATCACACAGTTTAAGAAAGCTACTGAAACACTTGCAGCAAAGGCCAGTTCTTAAGAGCAGTTCCAGACCTCAGCCTCAAGACAGTCATTGTACAAATTCCAGACATGAACTCTACAGCAAACATTGTACCCATCCTCAATAAAATGAAATACTTTAAATAAACAAAAAGACAAAAGTTCTCAAAAAAAGAAATAACCTTTCAGAAGAGTCAAATGTGGTAATTAAGAAATTGGGTATCTGAAGAATACACTGGGAATAAATAAGATAAAAATTTACTGGGTATGTTACAGCACAGAACAAAATTTAAATTTTATTTTTAAAAAAGAAACACAAGGAACTTAAAAGTAGATTAACTTATTCAGTATAACAGGCTAAAGAACTAAGAGAAAAATTAACTTTCTTTTCCAAAATCTAACTGCAAATATGTTTGTAAATGCCACAGTTAAGGCAATCACTTTGAGCTTAGAAGAGAAAATAGCCTAAGTTTAACACTAAAACTTGTAGACAGATATATGTTCACAAGAATATTATACATAACAGTTAAAGAGAGAAATAATTCACATATTAACTTCTGAATAGATAAATAAAATGCTTTATATTCAGAATAGCAATGTATTCCCCCATCCCCTTCCAAAGTACTGACTTTTGTTACAAATCCAATTTTGCGTTGCAAAAGAAAACATTTGAAAATATTTTGATAAGTGAAAGAAACTGGTTGCAAAACTGTCAATTTGTTGTCTTCCATTTGTATGAAAATCCCAGAATAAACCAACTTATAAAGTCAGTGGAAATTAGTACTCACATATTGCGAAGGGATTTGTGGAGAAACAAAAAATAGATTATTTTTTCCTAGGGTATTGAAAATATCCTTGATTTATGTGGTGACACTCTTTGGGAACTGGAAGAGTCCTTGATTTCACACTACACCAGAGAATCATCACAAGGTTTATGAAATTCATCTCTGTTTAAGATCTGCTGATGGACAATTTCCCTCATGTGCATCACACTTCTATTAGCTTGATTTCTGCTGCTCTGATAAATATTGTGCAAAAGCACCTTGGAAGAATCAAGGGTTTTGTTATTGTTCATTTTTTAATGTTGTTTGTTGTGTGCTTTTCTTATGTGTCTGTTTATCTGTTTGTTTTACTTTACGTTTCCTCATCATACTCAATAATAGAAGACAGGAACTCCAGCAGGGGCCTGGAATCAGGAACTGAAGCAGAGACTATGGAGGCACGCTGATTACTGATTTGCTCTTTGTGGCTTGAACAGCATCTTTTCTCCTCTTAGATCCACCTGCTCCACATTGGCATGGCACAGAGTGGCCTGGTCCCCCATATCACCCAGTAATCAAGAAAATACCCCACAGACATGGCTACCAAACAATCTGAGAGAAACAGTTCTTCAAGTGAGATTCTCTCTTCCATGACCACTCTAGTTTGTGTCAAGTCGACAACACTAGCCAGAACATTTTATATTTGTCTTAATTTTTAAAAAAATTGAGTGGGGTGACCAGGTCACCTGAATATTTCAGGGTGTTGGTATAATGTACCATCTATGTCAGAAATCACAGAAACAGAAATAAAGTATTGGAAAAAATATCTTTTTACATTTCTCAGCATGACACTAAATAAGATGCACTTATAACTATTTGAAGTTAAGGGATTGTTACCAATCTGGCCATCTCAAAATAAGCAAGAATTTCCCTAAGATTTTTATGGACATACACCATTGTAATTTCCTTCATTCCATATAGTCATCCCTGACTACAATAGGCAAGATCAATTTTAGTGAAAAATTCTGTAACAATCAAAGTCAAATTAGCTTTAAATCACTTCTTTTTACTGTTGAAAAGAGAAAGGATTTAAAATCATTTCAAGCAATCAGTTGAACATTATAGCACTTGATTTTCTTGTGTGTCAGTCCCACGCACTGTCATTGCTGTCACAAACCATGCAAATGCTATGCTTTGTGTGATGCACTTCATTTAATTATGCATCAACATACTTGATCTTCCCTGCGGTTAAAGTAGTTAGGACAACATCATCATCATTTATATCCACAACTTAATCACATGGCAAAATGCATGAGAAATAGCAAGGATTGTTCAAGAATGAGATGTCCACCTTAATACCTAAAATAATCTACCTACAATAACAATTGCAATTATAACAACAGTGGCTATTTAGTAGGCTTTTAGAAGGGAGATGTGATCAAGTATGTAGCAAATAGAGAAAACGGAAC
Organism: Mus musculus; assembly: GCF_000001635.26. Taxonomy (NCBI): domain Eukaryota; kingdom Metazoa; phylum Chordata; class Mammalia; order Rodentia; family Muridae; genus Mus; species Mus musculus. The sequence goes on along the minus strand of NC_000075.6, from coordinate 80,904,294 downwards.
ACGGGAGAATCATTTTCACCTCCTGATTTGGAGGTGATTCTCATCAGAGTTCTGCCAACACTAAGACAGATGGATTTTGTTCCTGAGCCACTTGAACTGAATAAGTGCTCATCAAAAAAACAGCTTCTCTTTGCAAAAAACAGAGATCATCATAGAAACCATACCTGTTTATAATGGAGAGATCAACTGATACTGAAGGGCCCAGCAACAACATTTACATCCACAATGCAATTCCTGCAGGTAAAGCTCAGGTGCTGAAAGGGGGGTGAGGGGGTGGGGGACAAAAGATTGGATCAATATCCTGAATTGTTTTTCTAATTTCATTCATTCATCATCAGTTCACGGTTTCCATGCTCTTCATTAGAGCATTTACTCATATCCTTATTACAGCCTTTGAATGTATTCATACTTGTTACTTTGAAATCCTTGACTTCTGCTAAATTGCTTTTAAAAGGCCTAATACAACAGATGGAGGCATATTGTCTTCATTGTTTATATTTATGTTTTGCATTGAGAAGTAGGCATTTGGAATTATTATATTTAAGTATATATATATATATAATCTTGTCTTCAGTGTGTAGGTGTTCTGTTCTTGGGTTGCTATTGCCTACTCTTGGATCCAGCCACATATAGTGTATGTGCACTCCCTGTGCACCAGCCAAGTTTGTTTTCTTTGAGGTTCCTTGTAGAGATCTGTTATGTAAGTTGGTAGGAGACACAAAGGAATGGAGATATGTTACACAGAAAGACTGAAAAAACAACAGATATAAACTAGGAGAGCTTGAATCTGATCCACGAGGCCAAGTCCCAAGGGGATGGAGCTGAGTTGGACTTAGTATTTCTATTGTTGTGATAAAATACCATTATCGAAGACTACATGGGAGGAAGATTCTAAGTTGGACAATATGGAAGAATGTTGATTACTGGCTTGTTCATTTGAGCTTGCTCAGTTTGTTTTCCTGCATACCCAGGACCACCTGACCAGAGTATAGCACAACCCACAATGGGATTGTGCTATATCCAACATTGATCAAGAAAATGACCTACTATTTTGCTCTAGGTCAATCTTATAATTTGAGAATGCCTTTTAACTGTAGCATTCTGTCAATTGAGATTCCATCTTTCCAATATGTTTAGACTTGTATAAAGTTGAAAACAAACTGACAACAATGTTAATATGGAAGGGGAAAATTCATAGGACCTCACACTTAAACTAAAGAACTATAGACAACTAAAGACTGCTGAGAAAGAGAGAATTAGTCCCTCCCAGGGATGAAACACCTCAGTGATAATCCAGTACAAAATGGTCAGGCCTGCCATCATACAAACTCAGGCAACACCAAATGGGTTCAATGGGTTGTCGTTATATGTGCAATTGAGACAAATTGTCACAGTGAATCTTCAGCCAGGAAGGAGAAAAAGGTGAATGACTGTGCTCATTTTGCTTTACTTTTCATATAAATCTGCAAGAATGGATCATTGTTGGCCCATTCAATAATAGCAAGGGCATTTGTTATTATGACTCCTTCAAGTTAAGCAGATACTTCTATTTGACTTATTCAAACAATTGTCTAGTTGGTGTTTGTTACCTGTCAACTACCACCCACTGAAGTCTCTAGTCCTGAGTCCCAGATTTTCTCTGTTTGGAATCTTGAGCATTCTCAGTATTACTAATGAGTTCAAGGGCAGCATATCACAGGAATGAGAAAGAAATGGCAGCCTTTTAAGTCATGGCCTTGAACGTGCAAAGCATCCTTTTTGCCATGAAACAAATCCTTCCTTAGGATAAGGGGAAACAACCTATTACATTTTACAGATACTGTAAATAAAACTTAAGACGCTCAATCTATTGAAGAGACTGGCTATCTTTAATAGGATACTCGGGAGGTAAAATATATTTGAATATTCATTTTCATTAAGAAGCCCAAAGCATGCATCATTATATTTTAAATGCAATGAAAAGGAATGGTGAGGATACAATTTTTAAATTTTATGTTTACACACTTTTTAATTATTAAAATATGTAAATACCTGACCTGTTTGGGTTTTTTTTTAATGTATAGGGATTCATGAATTGCATGTGTACATACATTGGTACTTAGAGAGGCCCAATAACACCCATGTAGTAAGTTAAAAAGATTAAAAATTAAATCCTCATAGATATAAGTGTGGAAGCTGTGAATCACATTACCATTCTGCCTCATGTGGACTGAACACACCCCCTCTGTTTAAAAAGCTGAGATGCTCTGTGACCTACATAACAGACCCAGCCCCTCCTTTTTCATAGAGAAAAATACTTACAATCTCAGCTTTTGCTGATTGTCAAGGCCACCTGAAGCTTGCTCTCTTCTCAGTGACTATAATAGATTGCTTTGATAGTGTAATATTTTACTCATACAAAACGCAAAAAGAAATGATACTTAAACACTACAATATTTCTTGGGCTCTGATAGGTAAATAAGAGATTCTGCCAAGATTGTATGTAGAAGAAATGAGCCATTTCTACTAAGCATATCTCACAGGGATTGTCTGATAAAAAAAATCTCATAATCAAACACAAAGTTTATTGTCAACATTGCTTATTTTTCAGGTAAAGCAAAAGATAACCTACATTATGTTTAGAAACATCAAAACCCAAGAAGCAGGCTCAGAATGTAAACAGGTTGCTTAGAACAGATGCACACTGTGTTAAGTATTTTTCCCAAATTTCTGTACCTGCCAAATCCTATTTAAGGATGGGCAGATTATAGTATATAGAAATCATCAAAGAAAAGTCATAGCATCAGTATGTTCTTGTACCGTTGGGAAGTGACTATCATAAGAAATAAGAGAAAAGGTACAGTTAGTTTAGGCCTTCCTTCTAGCCTGCATTCTGTCCTCCTGAGGCCCATTGATTACAACTGAGCTCTCAAAAATATTGCAATCCTATGTAAGGGAAGTCTCCAGTGCATTTATTTCTACTTTAAAGACTGTCTCAAGTCACATACTCTGTGTGTATATATGCATGTATGTGTGCATGTGTGCATGTGCATATGTATGTGTGTTTGTCTCTGTGTGTGTGTGTGCATTTGAGAAAAATGAGGAAGATAAATTGAATTCAGAGTTCAAGTCTTCAGAGGTCTATTAGTGACTGACACCAGTAAGACATACCCACCCTGCTTATTTCTTATGTGATATGAGATGTAAAAAGAACTTTGAAAGAGAATAATAATAATAATAAGCATTTTTTATTACCTAAAGGAAATAATCCAGGTGGTAGCTGACTTCCTGGTGTCATGTGGCTTGAATCAGAACTTAACCACAGTGTGAATGATGCAAATCATCTTTTTTTCTCTACCAAAGGAGAAAGAAAGTTGAGTTTTCACATTGATTAAATATGAGACTAGCCAAGGTTTCCCCTAATGATACTATAAGATGGAGCCAAACTAAGGGAATGTAGACAATAACTGGACCCTGTGCCTGCATAGGCACAGCACTGTTGTTTTCTTGCCATTTCCTTCAGTAGCTCAGTAGTCAGTATAGTGAAACCAAGTTAAACAAACACAGACTCTGTCTTCAGCTTTGCTTGTTATTTTGCTTTCTTGTGCACATAGGAGCAGACTTTGTCTTCCAGACTCCTACGTGGCTTGTGGACAGTGCAAGTGCCCAGCTCTACAACTGCAACCTTGAGAGTGGGAGAGGCTCTTCCCTCCATAACCTGTTCCAGCTCACACACCCCAGTGGTTTCCTTTCTTACCCCAAACAATTCTGGATCTACTTCCATGTCATATGTATACCACATTCCCACACAAAGAGAAAGAGACAGAGACAGACATGAAGAGAAAGAGACACACACACAAACATATAAGAAGATATCTATAGTTTATATAAGAGAGAAAAATGACATGTAATTTTAAGTCTGATTTATTTCACATAAGATAATAATTTTATAGTTGCATTCATGTTCCTTCAAATGAAATAATCTTATTATTCTTTACTGCTGAAGGGATTTCTACTGTTTATTTATACCACACTCCATTAACTCATCTGTTGGTAAGTATTACGGCTGGTTTTATATCTTTACTATTAATAATACTGCCTAGGATGGGCATGTCTGGGAGGCAGCAGAGAACAACAGCAATGCCTAGACTGTATTAGAAGTCTGTGGCTACACTGACCAACTACACAAAAAGAGGTCTCGCATGTCTGTGCTAGATTTATGCTAGATAGTCTATGGCTCTTGGAAGACAAATTGTAAGCCTAAGTGGCTTAACTTCACAAATATGTGTGTGTGTGTTTTATGTGTTTTTAAGTAGATATAAAATTACATATTTCTGCAACAGGACTCAGGAGACTCAAGCTGGATCTGGCCTGGAATCAATCCTTCCTGGGCACTACCTTTCATACTACAAGAAGTTTTATGTAAGCTGCCAATCACGTAAGCAGTAAACAATCCTATGCAGCCATGATGTCTATAAACCACAGCAATGGCCACCATGCAAAGACATCCCTAAAGTTGAAATACTGGCATTCATATCATGGTAGTGACTAACACTGTCTAAATTGGATTTAAGTCCTGATCAGTAGGAGTAAAACTGTGTCTGGTACTGGAAGTCAACCAGCTACCTATGCTCAGCTAGGTCATGGATCTTAGAGAAAAACCTCCTACGGTCACGTCATTAGACCAGAATAACTCCTAACCTCATTTTAAATATCTATTCTTTTATCAACAGATAAATGGAGTTCCCAACCCTCATCAGAGAAACTTGCAGACAGAAGAGTACATCACAGAAAACCACAACTAGTCAAGATACAGAGAAAACTAATTCATGATATGCCTAGCCCAAATAGATAAACAACTCCTGCGCATAAAGCTCAGGGAACATCGAAGAGGAGGAGGCAAAAAGATATTAGTCAGAGTATCAGGACATCTGCAGTGAGGTTGTGGCTCTTAGAAATGACAGGGAAGCTACTATATTCATGATATGGACAGGGAAGTTACTATATTCATGATACCTTAATAATATAGCTGCCTAAAAGTCTCAAGTCACACAGCACTAACAGACATACCTATATAAAAGGAGTACGTCTCAGGAAGGACCCACCCTTGGAAAGAGAACTAAATCTAGCAAAGAGAGGAAGAATTAATCTTCTCCGTGGATGAAATCCTTAGTCATGCGATAGCGAACGGTCATCCCTGAAATCCTATACATGAAAGCTATACTAAAAAAAAAAAAACCTAGTAAGTTGCATTTATATATCTATGTGAGTTACAGGTGTTTGCTGGTGTGGATATGTGTGTACACAACACATACACAGAAAAATATTAAAGGAAAAAAGGCCGTGAATTTGAGAGTTAGAAATGGGAGTTGAAAGATGTTGGAAGAAAGAAAACAATTGGTAGAAATGATATAATGATATTATAATTAAAATTTCTTAAATTATAAGTTGTCTATAATTTTTATTATGTTGATATGTCTTCCATTTACTCTTAGACCTTTAATGTGCTTTTTGTTGTTTTGTTTATGTTATTTGTTTATTTCCTTATGAAGTTATGCTGGATGTTGTCAATTACCTTTTTTTTTTCTTGAGAAGATCATGTGAATTTTTTCTGTCTTTCAATCTATTTCTATATTATATTACATTTATTGATTTCCATAAGTTACATACAACTGTAACATCTCTATGGCTAAATCAAGTTGGTCAAAGTATGATTCTAATCTTCTTTTAAGTTCAAGTTGAAATTTTTTTTTGTTCAGAAATTTCAGATCTAAGTTATTCAGAGATTTTGGACCACAATCTTTATTCCTTCTTGTATCTTTACCTAGATAGAGTAATCATGACTTCAGAGAATAAGTTTGATAGCATTATTTCTGTTTCTATTTTTGTGAAAGTGTTTCAGAATTATAGAAATTAAGCTTTCCTTAAAATTTTGGCAAGATTCATCATTGGCATTGAATTTGGCATTGTATTCATCACAGATTTTTCTTTTGGAGAACTCTTTAGCACTGTCTCATTAATGTGAGTATGATTAAGCCATTTGCAACTTGTTGATTTAATTATTTTCAGTCATATGCATATAGAAATTTCAATTTTTTCCGGTATTTGGGAGTAAGGTTTAAAATTAATGGTACTTTGAATTTCATTGAAGTTGGTTGTAACAACTCTTTTTGTCTCTAGTCCACTAAAGTTTGACTTATCTATATTTCTTTTAGTTAGTTTGTTAAAGATTTCACTGTACTATGCATTATGTTTTGAAAAGCCAACTCAGTTTCTTGTTTTTAACTTTTATTTCCTTTTTCTCTATGGTATTTTCAATATGATTAGCCCTGTTAGGAGGCATGGCCTTGTTTGAGGTGGTGTAGCCTTGTTGGTGGAATCATATCACTGTGGAGATGGGCTTAGAGAGCTTCCTCCTAGCTTCCTCCTTTCTACCTGAAAATGCCATTCTTCTCCTATTTGCTTTCATAACAAGATGTACAACTCTCAGCTCCTCCAGCACCATGCCTGCCTGAATGCTGCCATGTTTTCTCCTTGATGATAATGGACTGAACCTCTGACCCTGTAAGCCAGCTCTAATTAAATGTTGTTCTTTATAAAGTTACCTTGCACATGGTGTCTGTTCACAGCAGTAAAACCCTAACTAAACTTTTCTACTTACTTGTTTTCTATCATAATCTTTACTGTTATCTTCTAACACTTTGTTTGAAGTGTGTCTTGTTTATATTTTTCTAAGGCTATTACTTGCATTATTCAGGATATTTATTTGAGATCTTTCTGATTTTTCAATATAATCTCTCATGGCTAAAAACTTGCCTATGAAAACTGTATTTGATATACCACAAAAGTAGTAATTGCATTTTATTTAATTCTAAGAATTTTTACATTTCTTCATTGATTTCTTCAAAGACCTACTGGTCAGTTGTAGTGTATTGTTCAATTTCCATATAATTACAAACTTTCTTCAGTACTATGAACTTTTAGTCTACTTTCTCTTAAGATATGTTTAGTTCTGTGCTGACTTTAATAGATAACTTTGTTATATTTATCAATCAGGATTTCTGGTTTTCATGAACTTATACCCATCCTGTGGTTGGTTTTTTATGATAAAGATGTATTTGAGCAGTTCCCGTTTTTGTAAGTAATCCTTTTCCATATTCCTGCAAGTTACCCTGATAAAATGCATTGGTGCAAGTTAGATTTTGGTAGCATTTTTACCCTTGGTCCATCATTTGTTCCCTATCTGGGATGAGTAGATGTTTATTTTCATCTCCTCAGAAATGGTATTACATGATGCTATAAGGTTAATGTTATCAGTCTCCAAGGTTATCCATCTCCTTGCTAAAGGTGGCCATGTGTTAGGGATATTACCATTGAAGCTTTCATCACCTAGGCTTCTTGTCACCTGACCTTTTTTGTATGTCTCAATTGATGCCTTTTTGTTAACTCCTAACTGCCTTGTTCAGTCCACTCCTACTCAAGGACCATGGCTGTTTAACTCTAGGTTTCCTAACTCTAATTTACCCCATGGTAGTTAAAGTTGTAAACGGTAGATTTCCTTTCAGAACGGCACCCACTTACAGCCCTACAAAACATTTGGGAGTAACAAAATCTTTCTTCTTCTTCTTCTTCTTCTTCTTCTTCTTCTTCTTCTTCTTCTTCTTCCTCTTCTTCACTATCCATACTAGAGAAGTCCATATCTCAATAGTATCACTAGCTGAACTGAAGGCATTCAAAACAGTTTGCTTATCCTGTCAGGTTTCACCTACCATTCTCTCATCAGGACTTCCTGATCTATCTTTTGCATGGGTTCCTATGTCCCACCACACCACCGGGAATCACATTGCTACTTGCCCTTTCTTAATAAGTCTTCTTTTATTCTTTGCACTTTTTAGCCTTGATGAACCCCTATATCGTTCTACTTTAAAAACAAACAAACAAACAAACAAACAAACAAACGGACTTTCCTATTTTATGTTATGAGACTATGTATGTGCATCTGAGTGTAGGTATTTGAGGAGGCCAGAAGATGGTGTTAGATCCCCTGACTCTAAGTTGTTATAAGTGGTTTGTCATCTGCTCTTGAACACTGGGCTATCTCTCTATTCCTTGTTCATTCACTTTTTGTAGAGAGGTAGCTTCAGATGCCCCATCCTCATCAGCAACTGTATACTAATACTTTATAGAATACTCACCTACCACTTCTTTTCATGAGTAAATAAGCATATTTTATATTAGATGTTGATTTATATTTTTAATTAAAGATCAATGTGTACATGACAAATTTTTGTTTAAATAATTTAAAACTTTTGACTATATATGGCAATTTTAATTTCTAAAATGTCTGTTTATATATATTTTTCAAAAGTTTCTAGACATCATGGATACTGAACATTTGTAAATTGTAGATCATATCTTTTGGGGCAAATATATAAAAGTAAATGCTGAAATGAAAAACTGTTTAAAAGAAATGGAAATAAAATAAGGATTAAGAAAATGCAATTTTGTGCTGAGATACTCATATTATCAGAAAATTGTCACAGGTTTTCCATTATGAAAGGATCAGAGTTTCCTTTTCTGCTTAGCATAGAACGCTTTTATCTTTGTTGATATAAATCATTATTCTCAGTACAATACATTTCACCAATTCTATGCAACTTGTTTACAAATTAAGCACAACTTTTCCTTTTCTATTTCTATTTGCAGTGACATTTCAAAAAGATATAGTAGTGTGACTTCATGAATCACTTTTTATTGAAAACAAATATAATTAATTATTTCACTGCTTTGGATTATTTCTGCTGAAGAGGATCACAGAATGAGATTGTAGACGATCAAACAGCCAGAGACTTAGAAAAAAACACTAAGAGGGACGTATGGATAAGAAAAAGGCTGGAGAGTTACATCTTGTTGACAAAACCTTTGAAATAGTATTCTTTTTGCAATAACTTTTCCATTATATAAGCATATTTGGCAAGAATAATAGATCCCAGTGAAACACTGACAGCCGTTCTGAGGCAACTTCCCTGTATTGTCTGTTAAATTTAATATGTGGAACAAGGCCTAGAGATAGTGTGCAGATCTACAAAAAAACTTTCTGCAAGTATTTCTAGAACTTAAATGGATGAGGAGCTGGAGACATGGTTTAGTGGGTAAGAGTTCTCATGCAAGCATATGGACTTTAGTTCAAAGTCCCAAAACACAGGCTTTTATGGGAATGGCTGTGAATGCCTCTAACTCTAGTGTTGGGGAACAGAGATAGTTGGATACCCAAAACTTGCTGAGTAGCTAGACTAGCTGAAACAGTAAGTATCAAGTTTGGTGAGAATCCCTTCTTGTGGTAATAAAGAAGAAATTGATGAAGAAGATAACTGAAGACTTCTTTGAAGACATTTCTGGCCTCCTCATGTGAACACATGTGTATGGGCAACTCTACACTCATAGGCATACACCATGTATACATACAACATGCATAATATACAATTCATACAAAATAAAATAAAACATGTCTTAAAAAGAAATTAAATGGAAAAAGAGAAGGAAATTGTAGTGATCAAATTACTTTTGCATATTTATCTTTGCAAACTGAACACTAAGTTTTGCATGGATGTTTTTTGGACTTAACTTAAACATACCCTGTTTTACAGTTATAGGTTCTATTTTGAGAAAAAGGAAATTGCTTATTAAATTGTATAGAAATCACTATATGTACAATCCAAGACTGAAGAACACTAGGCCTTGTCTATCTTCCTCTAATTTGTATTATATGCCTAGTGCTATAATTCACACTTTGGAAGCCATTGTTCACTATTGAATAGGTTTGTTTGTTCTTAAGATATTTAAAAACACTTTACAAACATACCCCCTTTGAGGAAAAAATGACATATTTATAATTGAGAGATGAATTGTAATTATGTTTGGCTAGTCCACAGCAGTCATCTGCCCCCTGGAGCAGGGGTATTTTGCCACCTACACAATTCATTTCCATAAAGCACTTTATGCTGTATTTTTCTATGTTCTGAGCATTTTCAAGCTGTGATGTTTAAAAGACAAAGACATTTTAAAAAATGAGTTCTGTTTGTAAAGTCCTTGTTTCAATATATTATGTTGAACACCATTATACAGTACACAAAACCTTAAAGAAAACTTTCAGGAAGTGTGCTGACATTCTCTACCCCTTAGCTAAAGCACTAAAAGAGCCCTTCCTGAACAGATGGAACACTGCAGGCAGGAAACTAGCAAACGCTTGAAGCAGCAGGTTGTATTGTGCATATATGTATGTCAGGCGGGTTTAATGGGCTGAATTAATTCATGATGGCTTCCTCTTATCTCTTGTCCACCATTAAAGAAGTATTCACCTACCATGATGAGCTCCAAACCTGAGTCTCTCTACCTTCAGTTAAACAGTAAATATTGATTTCTCAGAGCATCACTGTGCACTGTGTTGATGCTCTTCCAATGGTCTTCACCCATAGGAAGTAGAGGGACCCTGCCCGTCATAGCAAGAGGGAGATTTAAACTGAGCTTGATCAAAAATCAAGCATGCTGTTAAAGAAATGAATTTTTTCTTCAAGTAAAGTTATTTACTTACATTTGCCATCTGCCAAGTATTGAAAGAATAAATTACAAGTATCCCCTCCAGATATTATAACTTCACAGCATCTTTTAAAATAACTATTTGGTGTTCTAGTATACATCTCAATATACATGCTAATAAAACCATCAGGTAAAAACACAGTTCTCCCCCAGTCTGATTTGTTTTTAAAGCAGTTGGCTTCTTAACTATGAATTTTACAACTAACAAGTTAAATGTTTAATTTAATAGGATAACTTAGGTCTGAGGTTTTCTCCTAGTTTAGTGAAGTCAGTTTGTGTTTTATTACTATAATATCTATAATTAAATAGAATTATGAATACAAACATTGAATAATATCATGGGGAAACCAACCTGGGACAAACATTAATAAATAAATTTAGACTCAGAGGATTTATTAACAGATTTCAACTATAGTAGCAGACATTTTGCAAGTGATATCATCAAAGTTCTGGCTGTATAATATATTCTTATCACTGCAAGTACCACTATTTTTGTCAAGGTCATCAGTTACTTCCATGTCATCCAAAGACAGTGACAATGACTCCATGCTTCCATGGGCCACCTTTCACTATTCAGTAGAGTTAACCACATCTTCCCCATCCACTCAACATCATCATGCTTCATATTTACTTGCTATCTCATTAGCTATACATAGCCACGTGTTTGAGGTCACTTTCCTTATTCCACCCAACCCTAAATATATTCATTCTATCAATTTTTTAAATTTTCATAATAATCCAGTTTAAAATTTATCTCTGCAGATGAAGACTCCTGCTTTACAAACAGTATTCCTCACTTTGATTGTATTTACTTTTTAAATTGGTTTAGTCTGTGAGGTTATAACATAATTCCATCATTTCCCCTTCCCTTCTATCCTATGAAATGTTTAGAGGGGCAGAGCCTAGAGAATGCCAAAGGACAAACATGGGCTGTTATAGTTGCAGGATGGGGCAGCAATGGAAGGTTTCATTTGGTAGGCAGCGTTGAACTTGGCTCATTGTGTCTCTGTGGAGATGGTCTTGAGAACTGTTGTGAGGAAGACAAAGATGCATGCATGGAGATAAGATAAAGTATTTCTCCCTGAGAGGCATCTGTGGATGTTTCAAAAGGACAGCACGTGGATCTTGACAAGAACTCTTCCCCACCTATAATAATATTTCATTAAAGCAACAACATGCATGTCTAATGATGAAGCAACCCCCAAGTCAGAACCCAGCAGGAGAGGGAGAGTAGCAGAGGAAGTAGAGATAGAAAGAGATTCCATATATTAATACTACAGGCCCAGAGGAATATATTTTGGGGGAGGAAAATATAACTTCAAGTTAAAACAATTTTGATTATATTTATAAAGTATCTAGATATTCTTATAAAACTTGTCACCCTTAACATATATATTAACAGTACCAAAAACAGATTGCCATATTATAAACATGGTTTAATTGTTTTCTTTATCACACAGGGGAAAATAAGGTTGTGCAGAGGCCAGATAATGCCTCCCCATTACAGGTAACAAATTAAATGCTGTTGAAGGGAGAAGGTGGCTGCTTGTAACTACTGACTCAAAAGTATTCAAGATAAAGTCAGGTACAGTGAACACAAAAGAAGAAAGGCAAACACTTCATTTAAAATTTCTCACAGTAGTGTCATAAAATTTGCGACCTTCGATCACATATTTGGGGAAGAAACGAATGTTGCTATTCTGTTTTCCATTATACAGAGTCCTACTTTTCCGAGTAGTTTTTATATTAAGTGATACTTTAACCAGGGAAACTCATTCTGACCTCACTCTTTAAAATCAGACTGGGAACCATCTAAGAGCATTTTTGGATTCTAACATGCTGAAAGTCCTGTCTAATTTACTGGTGCTGTGGCTGTGTAAGCACAATGACATATTTTAACCACATGAGCATCCCACATTTGTCTATAACTACGGTATACCCAGTTATGGTAAAGCATGTTCTGAAAATAAGCTTTGTGTTATTCATGACGCTGAGGAAATACAGCCTAAGACAATGTTTTTCAACACAATGCTACTCTGCACAAAAGAAGCAGAAATAAAGCAGGAGCAACTAGACAAAAGAAAACACTATGCCAGCATAGCTTTCAAAAATAAACTATATCAGTCACTGTATTTTCCCTAAGGGAAAACCTTATTAATCATAATAAATCATTTTCTGTATATATCTCAAAGTGATTCCTTTAACAGCTGAGAAAACAGACTCTTCATTTACTATATAGCAATAATATCCTCTCTCCCTTCCATTTATAAAACGGGACCTGGTCTTTAGACTACCTTTCTAATTCTCTAAAATAGACAATTAAAATTAAACATTTTACAAAGGAACTACTTTCCTATTTGGTGTTTACTATAATAATTGCTTAAAATGTAAAACATATAAAGGAATGGTAAGTTTAGGAAAACAAAACAAAACAAAACTTGACCAAGGTCATGACCAGTTGTGTCGTGATCAAAACCAACTGAAGCAAATCCTGTCCTTATTTTTGAAGGGACAGGAACATCCCCACTAAATGTTTCCTTGCCTTATCCCAATTTGATACTCAGTTATGAGGTACCAGTCCTTTGGCCGTCCTTCATAATTCTGCTGTATCACTGGGATGCTATTGAGGACAGCAATCTCCTCTGCCTCTAGCCTCTACTTGGGTTTTCCCATCTCTCTTTTATTGCGTGTTCACTGCGGGCTCAATATGAACAGAAACTAAACTTACTAGATACTCACAGTCCATTAGAAAGTGATAAGAGGCCATCAGGAGGCTCATAGGGGTAGAAAGAACTAAATTGTGTTTGAAAACAGTGATGGAGAAGTGTATGGAAATGGAAGGAAGCCTTTGGTCCCAGCTTTTACTGGCAGATTTAATCATCTCTTGTCCTTACTTAACCTCTGCTGTTCTCTCAAGTAAATTACCTATATTATCTTGTTTCAAGAGCCAGAGGGAGAGTGCAGGGTGATGTGAGGAAATGCAGCAGGCAACAGAGCGGAGCAACTGAGGATGTCACTTGGCTTCACAATGCAGTGTGACAGCAGAGGGTATCTAGGATCACATGAACAGAGCCTGAAAAAGGGCAAACATTAGGTTGAAAAGTTGGTTTTCTGTACTGCTGATATCTTGCCCATTCTGCACATGCAGACAAAAATTCATGGCGATCCTGGGACCCAGCTAGCTAATTTTGCCTTTTTTGATAAGTTTTAAATGGCAGATCTTAAGGACATCTGTAGTATCTTTAAAGGTCGGGTTTCAAATTGAGATAGAGCAGTCTGCATATGGCTGTTCCACAAAATGTCTCTGCAGATGCAGTGGTTTTTCTGTTTGTTTGTTTGTTTAGAAAAATTAAACTGAAGCCCTCCCCCCCCCCCCAGGCAGTGCACACTGGCGTGCTCTCAGCAGCTCTCCCCCTGCTCTGCAGTTTTGTATTCTGCCTGATTCCTTCATTACTTTAGACACTGTTTCAGGTGGGAACTTCACAGTCTCGGTCTGATTTGATTGAGCTAAGAAGGAAGATTGAAGCCACGACACATTTTTTTTTTCTGCTTCTTCAATCCCAATGGGCTCTCACAGGCACTGAAGGATTTAGGTTTGATGAACCAGTTCTTCCACCTCAGCTTGCAAAACAACTCTCTGAACATTTGTTGGATGTCTCCTGTTTTCTATCCAGGAAGAAGGCAAACTCCCTTTTTCTTTTGCCTTCACCAAAGAGGTCACAAAAGATATAAGAGCAATCAAAATATAAATGCACAGTCCCTCGTGGAGCTAGAAGTGCCAGATAGGCTCTTGTGGTACTGGACTCGTGAGTTCCTGGGGGATAAGGTCCCATGCTGATGACAGCCAGTGAGAACTCTCTGCTTTTTAAATCAGGCTATCGTTATATAACTCCTGCTAGTCCGGAGCATGCTATGTAGACAAGGCTGGCCTTGATCTCACAGAGATCTACTCGCTTCTCCCACAACATGTCCTTCCGAGCCTCACGGCTCGCCTACTCATTCTGACTAGAAGTGATTTTATTCTCCGGGTCTCAGATTTGGATCTTCCTTTTTTACCCAGCACAATGGTTCTTCAGTGTAAACTCAGAATGAAAACAAATCAGTTGTATAGTGACAGGGGCACATTCTAAATGTGACAAACCTCGAGAAAATGAGACAAAACAAAAAAATCATGAGACTCCAGTATGAAGAAACAGAAAGCAGATTCTGGACTTTTTGTCAGAGTGAATATTATCTAAAATTTAGAGGCATGGTGAAAAATGATCAGTCATTGCCATGTTACGAAGATCATAAACAACAGGTTACATGAACCAATGTAGTTGCAGAACAAAATGTTCCCACAAAGAAAATTGATGGTTTCCAAAGAGAGTGAATGGCACTTAACACTAAGAAAGAAGATTAAGCATTTACAAAGCAAGACATATCAAATGATGCAGGGTTTTTTGTGTTATTTAAACCCTTCTGCAGCAACATAAATTTGTGACATAAACATCCAACATCTCCATTTTGCTTTCTCATTTTTTTTGTATGCATTGTTTTATCTCAGCTCCTTGGACTATCATTGGTAAGATTCAGATTTTATGGTGTCCAAGAAAAATTATTTGCAATCTTTATCTGATTTCATTATCTACTGAATAAATTTAGAACTCTTTCTAGCCCAAGGAAAAAAATCACACCTACAAAATAAACATTTTATATTTTCCAAACATATCATAGCAGTTGCTCTTAATTTAACATATCATATGATGGTGTGTATACCACATATTTAATACATACATGGAAGGTATATAAAACCATTGACTGCAATCAATTCTTTATTCATCCAATGTTATTTCTTTAGTCACTATTATCAAATTGCTTAGTTTTTTTTTTCTCAAATAAGATAACAAGGATTTCTTTTGTTGGCTGTGTCTGTCTCCTATATAAATGTCTGCTGTAATATTCAAATTTTGCTCCAGTTCTACCAAATGGAAAAGTTCCCATAATCATGCTTGGCTGATCTATTAATATTAGCAGTTGAATCACTAAGCATTCATTCTTGCATTCCACTGCCATGCAGTCATATGCTTTGTCATTTAGATATTTACATATATTTCCATTTATATAACACTGGTAATTAGATATTTTTAAAGAACAGCTTATAATTTTCAATATTCAACATTATTTAACATGCATTTAATTCCTTCATATTTACCTAAAAGACATGAGATATCTGACACCTTGGGATACATATTTTTTCTGTATCAAAAGAATGGGACCGACAGATAAAAACAATTTTTTAAAATAAAATATAGTAGTCAAATTCTGTATTTTCTTTCTTCATTTGGAATATTCATAAAGTGTCCATTTCCTAACCTCTCTACCTTCTACTGTATTTTGTATCTGAGGCCAGGCATGGTGGAGCAGACCTTTAAATCCCAACACTCAGGAGGTAGAGGCAAAGGCATCTCTAGGAGAGCAAGGCCTGCCTGCTCTACATAGCAAGTTCCAAACTAGCTATCATTAAATAAGGATAGCCTGTAATTATAAAAAATAATCTTACCTGAGAGTTATTATTTCAAAATAAATAATTAATCAGTCTAAATAGATAATTACATAGTTGGGTTGCAAACCCTGCATTCGGCTTAATTGACTCCTTGAGGTTTTCTGTATTCAATGTTCTAGATAAATATAGTTAGAGTCTGATATTTCTAAGATATAGATTATATATATTGAATGAAAACATTTTTCTTTTGCCTGGATATATATATAATCTTCAACTTAAGACAAAGTCACTATAATCTAAAATTTAGATGCATGGCTAAGAGCCAATTCTGTGTTTTAAAATAATTTCATAAACTTTAAGAAAGTATCAGTGTTATAATCAAATGTCTCTTTTAGACTGAAAAAAATGGCAGAGCAAAATAAACAAATGGAATTATTATTGTCAAGAGAGATTGAAATGACAATTGTTAATAAGAAAGGTCAATCTAGGGGCATGGGCACTAGCTTTGAGTTACACCACAAACTGTGTTTTCTTTACTACCGGGTAGTATATTTTACAATTTTGGGGGCAATCCTCAAAGTTTGTGTGATTTGAAATTTAACATAGAAGGGGACCATTGTGGTGGTACACTTTCTACCAAGTCTTGAGTTCTGTGTTCGACCCTTGGAACCCCCATGGTGGAAGGAGTCCTCTGATCTTCACAAGTTTGCATTCACTTGTGTATGAACAAGGTGATAGTAATTAGAATGGAAGAAGTCAAAGTATCACTATTCGCAGATGATATGGTATTATACATTAGTGACCCAGAGAATTCCTATCACGCGTAAACACCTTCTGCAAAGTGGCCGAATACAAAATTAACTGAAAAAATTAGTAGCCCTCCTTTATACAAATGATAAACAGGCTGAGAAAAATTTAGGGAAACAACATCATAATGTATGTACAACACAGAAACATACATAAACATAAATAAATAAAATATGTGCAAATAATCCGATTTCATCATAGCATTTTTCATAATAAAAGTGTCAGTTAAAACAAAACTGATTTTAAAAGCAAAGCAGCCAGGAATGGTGGCATACACCTGTACTCGGGAGCCTGAGGCAAGAGAGTGACACATTGGATGTCAGCATAGCTACATAGCAAATGCAGTGGCAGCCTGAATATATAGTGAAATTCCCTCTTAGGAAAAAACAGAAAACTGATAAAAATGATGACACACAACATACAGTGAGTGGATCATTACATGTTACTTCTTAATTTATATTAGTAAATTACAATGTATATTAGTGGTAAATAACTATGGTATATATTATACATGTGATATTATACATGCTATATATATAGTGTGTGTGTGTGTGTGAGAGAGAGAGAGAGAGAGACAGAGGGAGAGACAGAGACATAGAGACAGAGAGAGACAGAGAGAGATCATGGATAGCATTTATGATGTAAATAAACATCAATTGGAAACATTTCAAAAGGTTTTTGGTTTGACGGGGTAGATATTGAACCAGGGTATGTTCAGCAAAAGCTCTCCTACTAACCACACCTCTACCCCATCAGTCACTGTGACTGTTGTTTGTAGTATCATCTCTAATGATTTTGAGTAACTTTCTTTTTCCATGTCAGTATTTTCATAATTTATAAATCATTTTTAAGTCCCACGTTTTGATAGTATTCCAGGTAGATTTATACTTTAACCAGCTTAATGAATATTGATCATAAGCTCAACAGAAATATTTTGAAAACCTGATATAAACTACTTCTTCACCCTAATTCATGTAATTAGGCATTCTTCATGATCACTGTAGGGGCACAAATTTAGGAAGTACCTTCAAATTTTAAATAAATTTTATTAAGAAAACCATACAGAAAGTCAATATCAATTAATTTGTTTTCCATTACTTTAGATTTTCCTCCTACTTAATTTTTTATTGGATATTTTCCTTATTTATATTTCAAATGTTATCCCCTTTCCTGATTTCCCCTCCAAAAAACACCCTCTCCCCAACCCCTCCCCCCTCTCCCAGCTCACTAACCCACCCACTTCTGCTTCCTGGCCCTGGCATTCCCCTACACTGGGGCATACAGCCTTCATAGGACAAAGGGCCTCTCCTCCCACTGATGTCTGACTAGGCCATCATCTGCTGCATATGCAGTTGGAACCATGAGTCCCACCATGTGTGCTCTTGGGTTGGTGGTTTAGTCCCTGGGAGCTCTGGGAATACTGGCTTGTTCATATTGTTCCTCCTATGGGGCTGCAAACCCCTTCAGCTCCTTGGATCCTTTCTCCAGTTCCTTCATTGGGGATCCTGTGCTCAGTCCAATGGATGGCTGTGAGTGTCCACCTCTGTATTTGCGAGGCACTGGCTGAGCCTCTTAGGAGAGAGCTATATCAGGCTCCTGTCAGCAGGAGCAGATATTGTTTGTATCTACAATAGTGTCTGGGTTTGGTGATTGTAAATGGGATGGATCCCCAGGTGAGTCAGTCTCTAGATGGTCATTCCTTCAATCTCTACTCAACACTTTGTCTGTGTAACTCCTTCCATGGGTGTTTTGTTCCCCCTTCTAAGATGGATAGAAATTATGATTTTCCTTCTTCTTGAGTTTCATGTGGTTTTTTTGAATTGTATCTTGGGTATTCTGAGCTTCTGGGCTTCTGGGCTAAGCTCAGAATACCCAAGATAAAATTCACAAACCTATTTTCTTTTTCATAAAAGTATGAAGCCTTTAAAAGTAAGAACAGCAGCAATTGTAATCTTGGTTGTTGTTTTTTTCCCCTGTCCTATCTAAATAAAATCTCCAAAATCTTTCTGACGAGCTCACGTATCTTCTCTATTTTTGCAGAATGCTGGGACTGTGATATGTGTCACTCTGAAGGCAGCTGTTATACCTTATAGTTGCAAGTTTTCCCTTGAATATATATCTGTTGATTACTTCATGTGGTCAGAGATCATCTAAAGCTTTGACATGAAGTAACATGTGTGTCTTATTTAACACTTTGCTTCCAATACTTTTAGTTTCTGATGATGAGTCACAATATGAAAATATTAAATGGATATTTCCAGAAATAAAGAATTTTTTGTAGCTATTTAACCATCAGAGCTACATGGCAGCATTGCTATGCTTCTGTCAAGTAATGACCATTTCCTTGCTGGTGTTAAATATCTCAGGTAAATATGACAGGGAGTTAGGTGTGCCAAAGGGAACCTGCAGAACAGGAGAATTAAGAGAGAAGGTGGAAGTTTTGAGTTTATATTTAAAAAGCAAATTGAATGCAACATTTGTTAAGCTCCATGGTAAGGACGAAACCCCTATCTTCAAAATTGTCAAGAAGAAATAAAAAGTGCATTTTTTTTGTATTATATCTATTTTGTCACTGTTCTGTTTCTGTGAAGATATACCATGACCAAGGTCAGTCATACAAAAGAAAGTATTTAATTTGGCATAAGCTTAGAGTTACAGGTTTTAGTTTACTATCATCATGGAGGGAAGCAGCCTGGAGCATAGTGCTGAAGCAGTGGCTGACAACTGTATCCTGGTCTTCAAGAAGCAGGACAAGAGCACAAATAGGTCCCAATATAGACTTTTGACGCCTCAAAGCCCACCCCCAGTGACATAGTTCTTCCATCAAGGCCACTCCTGCATATCCTTCTCAAATAGTGTCACTCCCTAGTGACTGAGTATCCAAATATATGAACCTATGGGGTCATTCTTAGTCAAACTACATTACACAATACAAAAGTCATAGCCAGTGCGTATTAAGTGTTAAAGTTGGCATAGAGAATGCATTAAATTTCTGTGTGAATAAAATGAACAATGTTTTCTGATTATTAACATTATGCACCCAAAAGGTTAAGCCTAAAAAAATCTTTAACATAGGTTTCTCCGAAATAAGAACACTAAGTAATTTACTCAAAGGAGAAAGCACAGCACATGTATGTTTGATCCCATCTGTGATTTCAGGCATTCACTGAAGAGCTTGGACTATGACCCCGTAGATAATGGGAATGTCCATAATACCAGACCATTTACAATATTTGTTGTGCCATTTATATAGAATGATGTAGAGATATCCTGTGTGTGAACAAGAACATTTCTTAGCTATTGTTGGAAGAGATAAATGTTAATATAAATGTGATCTTGGAATCAGAGAGAGATACACGCATACTGCTGCTCACTTCCTTTCTCTATTTTTATACAATTCTGAATCCTTATCCAGAGGAAAGTTTCTTTCATAATCAAGAGAGGTCATCTTACAGTCATTAACGTAAACAAGATAATCTTCCACAGGCATGCCTTTAGGCTTATCACTTAAGTGACTCTAAACTCTTTTAGGTTAATACTTAACACTAACTATTATATTCACTGTCAACTGCATTTAGACATGTTTAATGTTATTTATTAATATGATAAGTGCTACAGATAAACTACTTATTATTCATTTTGGTATTCAAAATAAGTTTTATGTGAAACTAAAGCATAAGATGATTTTTATGTTAAAATGTTCCAAGGTATAATATGATTCACCCTATAAGCTTATGTTTATTCATTTTGACAAATTCTTTATCTCCAATAATTTATCAGTAGGATTTAAGATATTTCTGTAAAAATAAATATAGCATGTGTGGCTATCAATTTTTCTTTCCCAGTCATCCTTTTCCTAGTTTAACATGAAGTTAATATGTACAAATTATGAGTATTGACTGCAAATAAACTTCTTCACTGTTTCAAATTTAGAATAAGAATTAAGTATTTAATAATATAATCAATTTATTAGGTAAATTTTTAAATTCTAATTTAAATTTATAATTTTACTGAGAATGAATTTTAGAAAATACTTTTGTCTATCAACTGATAGGATAACATGATTTGACTTTTTATTTTTAATATATTTAATTATATTCTTATGTTTCCTAAAATGCAACCATTCCTTCAGATATGAAGCATACCTACTCTAACTGTAGTTTATCTTTTTTGTTTGTTTGTTTGGTTTTTTAAAATATTTTTAATACATATTAGGTGTTATCTGTTAATATTCTTCTTTGGGTTCTAGTATATGACTAAAAATGTTTATTTCCATAATAACTTTTATTTTAGTTCATAGATTAAAGACTTGTAGGTGCATAATTTTCTGCTTTTTCTGTCATGTAGATAATTTGTTACAAGAGTAAAATGAAGTGTTGACTGAACCAGATGGCTTAATGTAGTTGGAAATGAAGAATTAGGCAGGACGGTTAATGTAGCTAGCAAGACTCAAATGAAAAAAAAAAGGGGAGGGGGTAAAATTACCATGGTCACCAAGTCTCTATAACAGAGAGAAAATATGCAGATGCCCAAGCTACTGCCCCTGGAAGAAGTGGGAGAAGCACAATGGTTTCCTACTGTCTCCGTTTTTAGTGAGCTGCCATGCTCTGATTTTTGTCTCATCTTACCTGAAGTTTGGCGAGAGTCTTCAGAAATTCATAAAGATAGCCAAAAGCAAATAATAGCCCTGGCATTCCCACTCAAGCTCACTAAGATTACTTGAGGCACAGAACTCAAGAGAGTAGCATTGTTCCAAGGTCCTGATCCATGGCTGTCCTAACTATAGAGAAGATATAACCATAGGAAAAATTTTAGTGGAGGGAATTTCTAGGAAAGCATTTTGATGTGCTTGGTATACTTAATGCAAGTTTGCTCAGTGTGTAATGACAGAAAACAAAACTGGTCATGGAAAACCCCACCAAAATGAATAGTCTAAGAAATTACGTTAACGAGGTTTAATGAATTATGAAGGAATGCAAGGGTACCATAAAATTTCAGGGAAACAATACCCCAAATTATAACATTAACAAAGATATCTACACTTGAAGAATCAAATAGAAGTTCTGGAACATAGAATTTAATACAATAATACAAAAATTGGAAGACTAGTCACATGTAATTATCAAATCAAAGAAGGAAAAATTATATAAAACAAAAAATATTAAAATCCCAAAACATTTATATGCTGTAGCCAAGCAAATACACTTAAGAAGAAAAAATAGCTACAGATATCACTTTAACTAATAACAATAATAATATTGATACATATAGATAGGTGAATGGATAGGTAGGTAGGTAGATAGACAGATAGACAGCAAAACAGACTAAACGTAAATTGTCAAAGATGGTTTGGAAAGTATCAAG